>NC_081193.1:23572211-23697211 GCF_902713425.1 Acipenser ruthenus
GCTCTGCCACACCGCATTATAAGTAATTAACCAGGCAATGCCCATTTAACTTTATTTCAACTAGGAAATCCCCTCTGTACAGTATGGTTGTCATTGCAGACAGTGTACGGAATATAAGCCTGCAACAAGCAAGCAAGCAAGCAGTTTGCTCTCTTTCAAATATACTTGGTTTCAAGATACTCTAGACAAGCTGCAGTATTGTGAGCCTTCTAGGCCAGGTCCACATTGAAAATGGATTTGAACTTGGATAAATATTTAAGAAAATAGTTTCTTCCAGCTAGGCAGGTTTACAACTGTAGGTGGTGCAGCATTTTATCATCAAGACTGCATGAAATGTGAGGTGCATTTCCATGACACTAAGAGCCAGTAAGAGGTTGCGCTGGGCCTACCTTGGTCTCCCCGCTGCTGTCAGACTCGGACACCTGGTAGGTGAGGTCTGTCTCCTCGAAGCCAGTGGCGCTCATTCGCTGGTCTGTGGTGGGGTCGGAGCGGGGAGGAGAGTCGGGGGAGTTGAGGCATGTCTGGATCAGCGCCTTGCCCGTCTCACTGGTGATCATGGGCTGCAGCTTGCGCGTGGCGAATGTGTACACGTGGCCCGTCTCGCTCGCCACCAGCAGCAGCACCTGTGTGCCCGTCAGTGTTGAGAGCTCGTACGCCTGTGAGGAACAAACACATCAATCCATCAGCCTCTGCAGTGTAACAGTTTTAGGACTGTTAGCCAGGGTTATTTCTGAACAAACATATGGACATAAAATAAAGCAACACTTTGGGCGTTCCCTGTCTTTCAGTACAAATGACATTCCAGTGTTACTCAGTTTTGTGTTGCATATTAAGACTGAGTTTTGCTGGACAATTAGAGTAACTTGTGACATGGCTGAGGCCTGCACCTGTAAATAATGTGTTTTGTTTAATTATAAATAAAAATGTGTTTAATTTGAACGTTTCAAATAAAGTTTGTGCTAGATATGGCAGGGACGTTAGAATTCCCTCCTTGCCCAATTATAATTCAAGTGCAACATGTGGCCAGGTGTTGATTGACTAATTGCATGTACGAACCAGGGTGAGCAAACAAAGCAACCACTCGTGATCGCCGTCTGTCTTAACCAGGATCCGAGTGCTCAGACAGGTATTCATTTAATGGATTTTATTCCGACCAGAGTTGTGTCAGGGAGAAGGTTCCTGGAGCAGGACCTCCCTTCTAGTGGGAGCAGAGCTCGTCTGTGTTTGGCCAGCTTTTGTTTTGTTAGCTGTTTCTCCACTGTGTTTTGTTTTTGCCTTTTTGTATTTATTTTCATGTGCACTGGTCTGTATGTCCTCCCGCACTAGGGCTACCATAGCTGATACCATAGTGGCAGCCACCTACCACTGCAACCCCTGTAACTGTTTAACCCTTTGCGGTCCTATGTCAGACCTGGTCCAACATTGCAATTTTCCCTTTCCGGTCCAATGTCGGACCCTGTCCGACATCATCAAAACGACGCAAAAAGCAGGTCTCTAGTCGTTTTTTCTCCGGAAAAAGCCGCGAAAACCACTCAATGGCCGAGTGAGATCGATAGGCCAAAAAAGAAAAAAAGGGGACGTATCTCATGGATACAGATACAGCCCCAGCATCACATAGATAACAAGGACATAAACAAACAAGATAGCTGCTTCTGCATCCAGAGCTCAAAGAATATCACAGACATTTGCAGAGCTTTTTTTAGTTACAGTAATAAAATAATGACTTGGATCGCATTATTGAGGAGTTTGGTGATAAAACGAGTGATCAGGAGATGATTTATCGGTATGCACTACTATCAAGAGGTATGTGAACAAAACAGCGAACGAGGGGTGGGGCGGGGCTGGAGATGCAGTACTGCGTGTCCTGTTGATATGCAGTGCCTTTTAAACCTGTTTTACTGTGAAAAAATACTTTTAAAACAGCACGTCTAAAATAAACTGCACGTGTGAAAATAAATTGGATCTGATGCGCCTGAGACGCGCTGAATAAATGGACCGCAAAGGGTTAATACAACCTGGACACCTGAGGGCCATTTCAACGTTACCCCATACAGTAACAGAACACCAGGTACAGTAATTTTCTGGTTTAGTCATCAAATCATGATGTCTTTTTAAAACTGCTCTCCAAGCAAGCTGGTACACCAGTGTGTAACCTCTAATCTGTCTCCCTGCAACGCTCTGCCCCCAACGGATAGAAGAAATATTTGGTCGATGTGTTATTTCTTAACAATGATTTTTTAAGTTACAGGTAATTCCAGCCCTTGATTACCACAGTACTGTGATTGTAGATGTTCTGGGCTATCTTCAACATCAGGCTGCAATACAAATTATGACCTAGTTGAAACAAAACCCTGATGGATTGATGACAAAAAAGAAAAACGAAAGCACTGATTTGTTATGTATCGGTGCTGGAAATAAGACTCCCATTGCATAAAAATTTGAGCCATTCCAGGTTTAATTTGACACATGAGCTTTTACAGTCACCTCTGAACTGGCTAGCTAATTAATCTCTTACAATGAAACAGACTAAAGTGTTTTACAGATTATATGATTTTTTTTTTCTTTTTTTTTTTTGTATTTTTGGGGGGGGGGGGGGGAGGGTTAAAAGAACAGAACTCGCGGCCAAAATATAAATCTATTTTTTTAAAAGTCCATTTATGGTCATGAAGAAAGAGCCAACTTGAGCTTACTAAGAACTGCAGCATTACGTCATAATAAAACTGTTATTAAAAAATATGCTCCACAGCCTACAAGAAACAAAGAACGCAAACAAGAGAGACAAGCAGAAAACAAAGACATTATTATTTGTATTGTCATCCCTGCAGCCTGAGGGTGTAAACCTGGAAATCCCTGTCACTGTTTGTTGTCTGTCACAGCTCCTATAAACAAGCTTGACCCAAGTCCCACTGACTGTGTCAAAACAGCATGACCACAGCAGATTCTGTGCTGCGGACTGCCCTGAAATCCACACACTGTATATTCATTAACCTTGTACTAGAAATGCCAGGCAAAATATTGATCGTTTATTTATTCAGCAGAGATACAGTGCACCAAAAGGTTCAAGTAGCTTTGCAGTGCACAATGAATCACTTCAGCCCTACTTGCACCGTGGAGACTAGGCTTTTGAATATTACAGAATACATGTCAGGGATTCCATTTGCATAACAAATTAGTTGGTCGTGTAAGGGGTTGCTCATTAGTCGGATCTAATGTTTGGTTCCAGCCCTACATATTAAACATGTTGTTTGTTACACTAGTATATGCGTTTTTTTTGTTTTTTTTAAATCAAGAACTCTAGGTGCATACTGTAAAAATATTAAATGCATTGTTCTTCATGCATTGTACCTACCGGTAGGTGTACAGTATGTCAATATCAAGATGCACCTAGCTTGATCACATAGAATCATTTATGTTAGTCCCAGAAACAAATTAGCCATACCAGTTTTTTTGCAGTTGTACTTTGCATTTACCATAGTTTATCCTCATTTACCATGTTCATTAGGATGCTTTAACCATACCTCGCTATTTTTAGCATTACAATGCTTAACTGTTTTACCACGCTTTATTACACTTTGCTACTCTCTTACTATGGTAAACTTTTATAACGGTGGGGTCTACTTATAAAAGGTAGGGTACCAAACATTGAGGTGCTATACACTACATACGGTAACAGGAAAGGTACTTTTCTCAGTTTAGTTTCGGAACCTGCATCAGTATTTGGCATCCACCCACCTCTGCTAAATTTGCAAACCACATCCAGCTGAACAGAATGACATGACAAATACCAGCTTTCCAGCAGAACTGTGCCCCAGGCACTGCAGATAAGTTTTCAATTAAGAAGGTAATTACCTTGCAGGTCATGTGGCAATGACATCAAGCCATAGCATCTTAATGCATCATCTTTGTAAAAAAAATCTAATTAGCCACATGCAATATGTGAACTGTAACATTCGTGCAGCTGATTTAGTGGAAACTTAGCTAAGCTACAGTATTACAGGGGGAAAATTAAATCTAGGTAGCTAGAGTATTACAGTTTATTTTATTATTATTAAACCAGAAGCTTGATTGATCAAAAGTCAGTTTAGAATGAGCATATTTGGGATATTTTGGTTCAAATATGTTTGCCCCTTTTGAACTTCTCATTAATTTCTCCTTTAGTAGTAGCTTTCTTCCTGCTATTGCAGTCAGTGGTTGTTGGTTTTCATAGTATGCCTGGGCCGTTTGATCTGGGTAGCCATCAGTCTTACTCAGACCCACATAAAGCCATATTCGAAACATCAATGGCCTTGTTAGACAAGCAGGCCAGAGATGCAAATGAGTGACAGATAGTGTAAACAGGACACATCTTGTCTACTGTTGATTACAAGGAACACTACTTCAAGCAACAAGCCTAGACGATCACTTAAAATGTAAGTTATCTAGAATGGGATATACCGTTTCCCCCAGTATCTGCGTGTGTGTGGTGGAGGGCGGGGGGTAGATAGGGTTTAAACCAGCAAACCTATGGTTAACCAAACCAAGCTCAGTGGTGTGATCTGTGCTGATCCCAGAAGATCGCCCAGCAGTTCCAACAGCAAGAATTCGCATGGAGATGCTTAGCCTACATCTTACACAGATACACACACAAATGTAAGATTAGATTTGACACCGACAGCTCAGACACTTCTCATAGAAACACTGTGCTCAATGCTGCAAATCCCACTGACCACAGCCCTGAAGAGAGGCACAGAAAGGGAACAGATTTGCTAGAAATGTGACGCTCTAGCAGAGGGACAGGAGAGTTCAGTCTCCTCCCCTCTTCAAACACTTTTTTTTACAACAAAACTGGAAGTTCTGCTTTCACGCACTCCAAATAAACATGCTCACATCAGAGCTCCACCCAACCCAAACCAAACCAGCCTCACCTCACTCTCTCCCACATTTCATTCACACTGGGTCCTACTTTGATGAAAGGGAATAAAAAAACAATTATACCAAGTAAAAAACTAAGAAACAACTTACAGCAGATTAATTTAATTGATTCTGCAAAACCGAGAGAGTAAAGAAAACCCATACAATAACCTAGTTACAGCATACAAATGTTTACAACAAAGATATTGAAAAACAATTGTCACCATTTTTTTTATTTTTTTTAATGGATGAAGGGATAAAAATTGATTAAATGAATACAATCCACACTGGCCAAGAACTTCTCCCCATAGCTCCACTGCTGTAATGGATCAGACGCTAACAATCAGAACACAGCAAATGGCTCCTAGAAGGAAAGGGGCAAAGCAGTTGATCTGATCAACCTATACCCTGGCAGGATAAGCCACAGTTGGATATTTTCAAAGCATTTTATAAGGAAATTACCCTACAGTATACTGCATCAACCACCCTGGAATAGTGTGGAAAAGGTGGTTGACGGCTATCCAGGTGGATTCCCTGTAAAATAATCCAGCTGTGGGCCAGTCCTGACAGGGTGTACTGTAGGTTAAACAAATCGCCCTGTAAGCCTTAGCAGCAGGGCCAGTGTGAAGAGTGCAAGACCAGAGCAACAGGGTGTACAAAGTGAATGCCTTGAGCAACAGGGTGTACAAAGTGAATGCCTTGAGTAACAGGGTGTACAAAGCGAATGTCTTGAGCAACAGGGTGTACAAAGCGAATGCCTTGAGCAACAGGGTGTACAAAGTGAATGCCTTGAGCAACAGGGTGTACAAAGTGAATGCCTTGAGCAACAGGGTGTACAAAGTGAATGCCTTGAGCAACAGGGTGTACAAAGTGTACGGCCCTATGAAATCCGTTTTATTATTTTGAATTTTCTGATTTCTGATTTTTCGGTTTAAAAAATCTGTAATGTGTTAGTTTTATTTTTTATAACCACAAGTGTTTGATACATTGACAGCAATGATGAGGCTACAAATGCATGAAAAAATAGGACAACCCCCCCCCCCCTTTTCTAAACAGTTTTAATCAAAGTGTTTACAGAAAAGAGGGTACAAATTGGAACAATGTAATAGAAACAAACTAGGAACATTGTAAATTAAAAAAAAAAAAAAAAAAAAAAAGTAGGCTTTAGTAGTTTTTCTTTTCAACACAAGCTGAACTACAACATTTCAAAATTAATGTTTTAATTAATATTTTGATTTATTCTAATTTAATAAAAAGGCACTTAGTAATATCTCCCTGAGAACTTTGGAGAAAAAATGCAGCAACTAGACCCTACGTTCTGCAGTAGTCATTACAGTACTATCTGCTCAGAGTAACTTACAGGTAGTCGTTTTCCCCGAAGTGATAACGGTAGCTAGCAAGTGAAGTGGCACTAGAGGCAGCGCTTTTTTACAGTTAAAATCACGGTTGTGTACGGTGGCTGAGAGGTGCAAAAACAGTTTTTCATGCGTTCCTATGACGTGTGTTTCTTGAAGCCTCTTGTCATATAAACACCATGCTATTTCAATGTCATTTTTTTTAATATATACATATATATATTTTGTTTGTTTAAACTGATTTTGTGGTAAATGCACTTGGGTGCCTAATTCTGTTTTTTTCTCCGAATTCTGCGATTCCGTCCGTGTTCTCCACAATGCAGATTTCATAGGGCCCTAAAAGTGAATGTGGTCACAGTTTTTGGAAGCGCCATATGTTGAGCGTAGGACAAACTGGCTGAGCAATGGGGTTTTGCAGCGAGATAAAAGGAATAAACAATTGCACATTGCGTATCAGCGGTAATATCCTGGGTGCACAATTAAGCAATGTCCAACACACTAGACATGAGTGCAGCGCAATTACAGCAGTTATAGCTTGGTTCCAGAAAGACCACACTGTACAAATTGCAGATTTTAGCAAAAATTAATACATTTATATTTATACAAGCTTAATTTATTGCCTAACAATTTTGCCATAATTTAGGCAATTCGTTTTTTTTTTATACACAAATTTTCTCTTCAACATTTCAGAGGGCCAATTACCCATCTTTTTAGCAATGAAGGCCATAAAGTATAGTACATTTAAACAGTAGTCATGCAAATCTCACTTTGTGTGTGTTCAGTAGATTGAGTCACCCTTAAGAGTTTACCTCAGTATTTCTTGCAGTTTTGCCATGTGTTTCCCATGCTTATACAATGCATTTACCAGTTTACTCTGGTTTGCCATGTTTATTATTTACCATACCTTGCTATTCTTTACAAAGCTTACCTGTGCTTTATTACACTTTGCTGTGCTTTTGCTATGGTAAACTTTTATGAGGGCACTAAGTACTGAAAATGAAATATGGCTTTTCCTCCCCTTTTCAGATGTTAAAAACAAAAGCGCGACAGTCTGCATGATCAGCCAGGCTGGTATGCTTTCACAACACCCGTGAGGAGAGCACAAACGCATTTTATTTGATTACAACCCCCCCACCCCAAACACCCTGGGATGCCGTTTACATTTCCCCACAAAGGACTAGGGAAAGGATATTGAGCCAACCACCACACACGATATTTTATGGTAAAGTATGTGCCTTTTACTGATAATACAATGAGCCATCAAGTAAACATACATTCGTTTCAAGGTTGTTCAAATGAACACAAATTAAAATAAGAGCAGATTTGAGTTGAGACAAGTAAACTGGAAACAAAAAATTTTTTTCAGCTACATTTTCAGGCAAGGCAACATTTCCTTATGAATGACACAGTACCACACGTTGTTGAATACTTCTGAGAAGAAAGTTAAAAAGAAAATATAATGAGCAGAGTTCAATCCCCCCACCCACACATTTAAATAAATGTTTTAATCTGAACCAAAATCTGTCTTGCAACTAATTTTCTGAATCTTGGCTGTTTTGTTGTTGAAATGACTCAATAAAACAAAAATGTACAGTGTCACTTTACAGTATGAACGAAGGACATGGAAGAAAACAATGGAGGCACATTTATGGCTTAGAGTAAGTAGTAATTATTACAGATAGATTACACATGTTTTCAATTAGATGTCCTCACTCATACTCCTTAATTTCAGTCACCATTGCCACTGCTTTGGCTAGATTCCTGTGCCAGGTAGCGGTCCATACTAATTATATATATATATATATATATATATATATATATATATATATATATATATATATATATATATATATATATATATATATATATATATATATATATATATATATATACACACACACACACACACACTTTATATATTATATATATACTTTATACATACACATATATATTACACACATATATATATATATATATATATATATCTCTTAACCCAGACAGCTGCACTGAAACGTGTACCTCTGCGTACTTGGAACAGGAAAGCTATAAGGAGTGAATTCTTGTGTGCAGCGGTACAGTACTGTAGGTACAAAGCTGGTATTTTATAACTATCTTTATGCAACCAATATTGCAGGGATGGAAACAAGACTATTGCATTGTAGTTTCACCCATTTCAGGTTTTAATACAAGCTTGATTAGCCACAGTGCACAGGTACAAGCTCATGCGTGTCTTATTAAATTCATAGTACAACCAGGAATAGATCAAATCGCTATGCTATGCAAGTCTTATTTCCATCCCTCTATGGGGTCATGCTTGTACACAGGTTCACAGGTGGGAAGACTGAAGCGACAGGAGTTGTGAAGGCTTACTCAGGGTAACACAGAGAAAAGCTGGGATTTCAACCCAGGACCTCCAGGCGCTCAACCCTTTGCTACAGTGCAGCCACAAAACCTGCCTCCCTGACTTTATCAACGGCATACTGCACCATTGAAATGTGCAGATTATAGTTGCTCACTTTTTAAAAAACATTTTTATTATCTTAGTATCTTTCAATTTGGTTTAGTGACCGATATAAAAATACAATAGGATTCTTGAAGTATTATGGGCCAGGCCGTTTACCCTAGTGTGCAATTAGTTAGGATCAGAGCACTCTGTAATCTTATAAAGGACAACACTGATAGGCTCTATATTTGAGAATGTAAAGGCGGCTCCAATTGCACAGCAGTTTGATCCATTCCTGGTTTTACTATGAGTTTAATAAGACAACCCTGAGCTTGTTACCTATACACTGTGGTTAATCAAGCTTGTAGTAAAACCTGAAATGGGTGAAACTACTATGCAATAGAGTCTTATTTCCATCCCTGGTATTGTTAAATTGCCAGTTTCATTCTTCATTATTAAAAATAAATGTAAATTGTGCACCGCCGTATTAACAAACCAGCAAATAAAAAAGGTGCCACGCTTGTTCATCTTCAGGTAATGCCAACAAACTGGACAGCCACAATGCTTGCTTCCTGAATGCACAGTTAGCTAATTTGTGCAGAAAACAGGTACCACCATTTACAGTGCAATACTGTGCACGATTAATGAGAACCTGCAGCTTTAACTGATCACTTACATGAAAATAAAAAGTCAAATAAACCACCCAGGCTTGTGCAACCCCAGCTGCTTTCTCTCCAGACAGCATAACACGTGTAAAAGAGTGCTTAATGTTTACTCGACTATTTCCACAGCATAACAGATGACTACTTCAGGATTTTTCAATCCAGAAGCTCTAATGGAGTCACTGTGAACCACTGGTGACAAACACAGAACCTGTATCTCATTTCACAAGCCCCCTGATGTTCTGTAAACATAATATTAAGAAGAGAAGGCTTTGAAAGTAAAAATGCATTGGTGATTGACACGGGCTGTTTATTTAAATAATAAATTAAAGATATGTTTTGAACAGACAAGGGTTGTAAGACATGTTTACAAGGTAACTGTCAGCAAGCAAATTATACATCAAGGTAGAATTGCAACAGAATGATTCTGTGCTAATCGCTTCCTTTTGCCAAATTCAACTTCAAAACATTCAACTTCAAAACAACCCAAATCCTCCAATACCATCTTCAATTACATTTAGGTAGAAATCTGACTTAGCCCTGTGTATTCTTTCGATAAGCACTAACAGCAGTCTCACCATTCAGCTCAACTTAAATAAATAAATAAATAAATAAATAAATAAATAAATAAATAAAAATAAATCCCTACCTCTTATTGGTAACAAATGTCTCATTGTTATTCTTTATATCATTTATTTATATTTCTGCAGAGTTTTTAGACTTCTGTTTTCACTCTGACTGCGGTAAAGTCCATTCAACCTGCAACTTCACTGCAGACCCTGTGCAACAGGCATCTGACCGAAAATTAAACTTGAAACTCTCTGTGCTGCACAGAAGTGTCCTTATACCTGCAGTTTTACCGAACAAATAAACTTCACTCAATCCAAAGTTAAAATTAAGGACAATAGGGATGGAAATAAGACTCCTATTGCATAGTAGTTTCACCCATTCCAGGTTTTACTACAAGCTTGATTAGTGTAAGAGGTGCAAAGGAGAGGTGAGAAAATGTATTTCTTAAGCCTTGGTTAATATTAGCTTCTTTAAGGACAAGCAAAGTTTTTTGTTTGTTTTTTAGGGAGTCTACTACGGGATATAGATTTGTAATGATTTTAAAGACTGAAAGCCTGGTCCTTAGAGATGAAGTAGGGTTGATAACAGAGCATTCTTTGGTAAGAACATAATCAATTCTTCAAAGAACAGCAGGTAGGGAGTCTTCTAGGACTGGGTAAAATACTTTAGAAGGAGACGTGAGAGATTTTAGCTGAATTCTGAGATGGGAAAAGATGGTAGATTAGATTTCGATCAGCCTCAACAGGCAACCCAGCACTTGGAGGATGTTTTTTAAAAAAACGTCTAAAGCAGAAACAGCGAAGCAGTTATGCTTAAATTCAGTCAACATTAAACCCAGATTTGTGGCAGGAACATTTAAACATAAGAGGCACATCATGGACAAAGTTGTCCAAATGAACTAGGTGCGCTAGTGGAAGTCTTCACATTATAAGACTTTTTTGGGGGGGGGGTTTGGTGAACTTCTTGCAAGTGGGAAACAGTAGGCCCAAGCAGAATTCGTCTGCAAGTGAATGATAATCCCAGAAGATCATAACAGATACAAAACTACAAAGGCTCTCAAGTCAAAGAGCCCATTGTGACTGCCTCCATCAGAGCAAATTTAGATTA
This sequence comes from Acipenser ruthenus, assembly GCF_902713425.1. NCBI lineage: Eukaryota > Metazoa > Chordata > Actinopteri > Acipenseriformes > Acipenseridae > Acipenser > Acipenser ruthenus. Next base: position 23,583,239 of record NC_081193.1, read on the forward strand.
AAAGTGTTTATTAGCCTGACTGGATTTCTCGTCTGCACAATAGTTGTGACAGTACAGTACTGATGCTACTAAACAGTACCATTTAAATGCTCATGTGTACTATCTGCGATACATGTCTGAAAGCACAATACTAAATTACAAGCACAGTTCTCTAATGTCGGGACGTCAGTGAACGCCAATGGTTTGTGTGCAGGACAGTGTGTGCTTTTCAAATTCAAGACATTTAACTGTGTCAGTATGTAAGCAGGATGGCTACTGGAGTACTTTGTGTCTCTGTCCAGCTTATGAACGCTTGGGAGGCAAATGGAGGTAGGTAGACAGCCATCTAGTGCTGTACATTCAGAAACTCTTAGAAGAGAAGAAAAAATACATTTATATAAAAGTTAACCTTCGCATTTAAAAAGGCACAGTGAACATGACTCAGAAGAAAAGTTATACACTGATAAAATCTTAGGCACTAATAGCTGAACAAATTAAATAAATATGCAGCCTGTCACAATGGTTTTCTACCATGCAGTCTAAAATACCACTGAAGCAACATAACAATTTAGAAAAATATATATATTTTTTTGCTTTCTGTGTTTGTACAGTGACTTTTTACCAGGTTCCGAAAGTGAAATTATTAAGTGCCACTAATGTGGCTGAATTGAAACTACATACACGGGATGCACTTTAAAAATGTATTTAATTTAAGAAAGTGTATCAGCTTTCCCTGTTGCTATGTGCTGTGTTAAAGTCACTGAATTTCATAAACTTAGTAATGACAAGGTCCGTCAATGGCACAGGAAGGGGACACTGCATCGACTTTCAACTTCACTCTCGGAACTCCAGGTGTTACAAACTCCGCTCTTACCTTTTTCATGATGCCAGTCTTCCTTTTGCTGAAAGTCGTGTAACGCCTCAGTTTGTTGTCAATAAACTCCATTTTAATCTTGACTCTTCCTCGCGTCTTTTTGCCAGGTTTTGCCCCAGCCACCCCACCTGACACACCGCTGTAGCCTCCAGCTGGCGTCCCGGCTCCTTGCCCCATTACGCCGGATTCTATCTCGGCTCTCTCCCGCTTCACCCCTCGGCTGATGGTCCCCTGACCCAACCCTGCCAGTTCATCGTCATCAGCAGAGTCTGAATCGGCGTCCGAGCCGCTGAACCCCATGGCTGAGGTTTCCCGGTCGGGGTCAAACCTGCTTACCCCTTGCCCCCCGACTACTGACCCCATACTCCCGAGCCCCCCCGCTCCTGCTCCTTGCAATCCCGCCAGTCCTGCCCCGTTCCCGGCCCGTTGCCCCCCGCGAGAACCCCCTGCTGCCCCGTTGCCCCCCAACATCGCTGGCCCGTTCCCCGATCGACCAACCCCACCGCTGACTCCAACTAACCCTGCTCTTGCCAAGCTGGTAGCAACCCCGCTCCCAATCACTCCTACCCCGTGACCCGCGTTACCCTTGCTCGATCCTGACCCGTTCCCTGCTGGTGCCGTCCCAGCCTGGCTAGGTAGCATTATGTATTACACAGCAGTGTCTTCAAAAAGACAACGCTGCCGGTGTGTGCTTAATTACAGCAAAGCACACACACCAACCAGCAATGAGCTAAATAAACAGACACGACACGGACAGTAGGGAGGGGAAAAAAAATCCAGTGTCCCTTATAAGTGGTGCGTAAGTTTCAGAAGTGATGCTGCACCATTAGACCCTTTACCCCGACTCAAAGGCTAGTTGTCTCACGCTCAATCACGCTCAACCTCCTCTATTTCCAAAACTCGCAGCACTTTCCCCAAAAGGAAAACGAGAATCACAGCCCCAAATCCTTCCGCTGCGCAGTGTAGTCCCGCCTTTACAAATTTATAACGCCCAGGAACTTCGCGTAAACTTTAACTAGACGGCCTTAAATCTTTTTGTAGGCAGTTTATCTCAATTACAGTGTCTTTAGCATCGGTCCAAACTCATATTTGCTTCTTTTAACTACCTCGGCGCGGATGGACACCCTAGTTCGCGAACTACTTTCCTCCATATAAAGAGACACAATGTTTCCTTTTATGGTGTTGGATCTCCTTATTTGGTGAGTCACCGCACCGCGCTATGATTGGTAAGTGGGTACTTGATCTGAGCTCTGATTGGACGAGGAGTGCTGTTCATTAGAATAAATACCAAAATGGTTGCGCTCTTCAAACGTCATTCAGTGGAAGAGGTTGTCGGTCGTGTTTAAAGAGACAGTAACCGAAAAAGTTAGAGAACTCTGTAGTATGTGCTGTGAGTGTGTTTAGTGGTACTAGTTGCTGACGCGAGACGTGACAAAAGACTTTCCATGTATACTATTTTAAAGATAAGATTAAAATAACTTACCATGAACTTGAATCACATCTTTAAAGATGAATTTTGGTTAGGTCATTTATTAAACCATCTTACTGTCTTATAACCGGTTTCTGGCTCATGACAATAATAGTCCAGGGTCCAAACAAGAAAAGTGGCTTATTTAAGTTTGTTTTTTTTTGCCCCCGAGATGATTACAATTTTACCTATGTCAGCCTGATAGAGGGGCTCCTGGGGGTCACAATGAGGCAGGGTGTCAGTCTCAGATCAGTGGCAGGGCTAGGCTAGAACTCTTTTTATTGAAGCAAGTAAAAATCCACTCATTTAATAGGACAATAGGGCAATATAAATAAGCCAGTCCTCTTTTGTTCATAATTTATTATATTTTCTGTTTTGAAAATGAGCTGTGTAAAAGTAAAAATATATATATATTTTTAACAGGGGTCAGTTTTATTGACTATTTTGCACTGATGGGAATTTACACCAGCTGGAATCTTGTTTTATCAGATTCAGAGTCATTTACAATAATTTGAACTTTGTAAGGATTTGGGCAGCAATCTTCATTCATACATTCACAGGCTTCCGTGCAGGCAAGTCTGTTCCTAGTGCAACTGCAGTTACTTTTGCACTCAGATTTCTTGCACCCACATGCAACTAACTGTAAAAGTGTACCGGGAGCTGCTTGCTGTGCCATTAACGTTGGCACCATCACACAAGTGACATTATCCCTGTGTCAGCCATGACCAATGGCCGATGGTATATGAGGCTGGGCCACCAAAGCATTACGCCAGATGTATGTCTGATAGTTTGTCCTCGTTGCATGTTGTCGTAGACTGTCCTGTGTTGGGGGCAGAAGTTCATTTTTATTTTGGTTCTTGCAGAACTTCTTGTAGCACAACAGATTCACACCACCATTAGGTTCGTCACCAGACAGAGCTGCGATGAGTCTGTCCACAGCACTGAAAGCTTCCAATGATAACTCAATAGTTTTGCCCAAGCTTTGTAGAAACAGTTGTCAGTGGCTTTACTTTCCCAATTCCTGTCAGCGCACTTGTTGAGTCCCACCCTGTGATAGCGTGCAGTGCAGGGAGTATATCACACAGGTCTGAACCATACATTTTTGCAGTGGTATATGTGGGAATCAAGCACTGATTGTCCTTTATGCCAGTCCTTAGCCAAAGCTAATGCACACAAAGAATTCCTCCATCTGAATCTGGTGACCACATGACTAGTCATGGGCAGCTGAGTGTTGCATGACCTGCATGTAAGAAGAGACGTGTATCTGCTTCCTCATGTGTAGAATAAAGTGCTGGAACTTCTGTAACACTGTCTCTTAACACAGACTTTGCCATCAGTTTGGTTTTAAAACCACCTACAATTACTAAATCCTTCCCAGGTTCCAGGGTTGTACTTGCTACATCACACCACAGGTCTGATAGAAAAGCTGCAAAGTTCTCCTTGTGCATGGATTGCTGTAGAATTTGTGTACGGTCATAGGTATCTTGCTGCATGGGTGGTGGATTTTTACTAAACTGCTGTATTCTGAATCTTGCCTTTTATTTTGTTCCCCTGCTTTTATTGAGTCCTCATGATAGTATCGATCAAAAACTACATCCAATCAAACACAGCTTGGATCTTGCAACTTGACCAGTAGGATGTATAAAAGTCTCTTTGCAAGCTTGCCTAATGTAATCCCAATGGTTCCCTTTATCATCTGCAACAGTCCAATGCCTTCTACCAACCAGTATGTAGGTGTCTCAGTTTGAGGAAGCGTTGTCAAACAGTTTACCTTCTTTTCTAGTTCCTTCATCAGATTTGCTTTGTTTCCACATTTGTTTTAAAGTACAATCTAAATGAGCTAGTGACACAGGGACACTTGTGAGCTCATAAATCCTTCAGGTCAATCACTCTGGATTGTGCTACAATCATAAGTCTGCTAAATAACTCAAAGTCTGCATTTAACACTTGGCTGAGCAAGTGCAAGTGTCCAGTCGTTCTTTGACAAATGTGTCTTTTTGTGATATTCCTAAATCCTTTGCATTAAGAAGCTCAGTTGCAACACACCTGTTACAGTATTTAACAAAGTTGCTTCATCCATTTGGAATGGATCAGTAGACAGGTTATACAATACTGCCAGGATTTTCTGAACATCTAGTTCTTCTCGTCTGATATGCATTGGACCTGCTTCTTTGTGTCCATGAGTAGCAGCATCTTCATTTAAGTCACACATTGCTTTCATGGCTGTTGTGATGGCTGAGTGTTCATGGGCAGTGAGGATCCATTGCTTTACAGCTTCTGGCTTCAAGCTGAATCCAATTATTCCAACTCTCATTTTACTGTCCCTGTTCAGGGTTTGTTCCAGAGCCATGTCATTCCAGATTTTATTGAATTTCTGATTAAAATGACAAACAGGGTGGCTGCACAGTAGAAACTGATGATAAACCTCAGATGCAGTCTTTGGAAGAAGATTTATGTCTGCAACATAAACCGTTGCCCAACATGCATAATGTGCAAGCTTATGACCTCTAACTCCTCGATTATAAACTTTGCCTCTAAGCAGAGACCGACACAGACAATCAGGCATTCAGCAATTCCAGTTTCTGCCCTCTTCCATGTACTATCGAAAACAGTGTAACCAAGACGATGAAGCAAAGAAAGAGTTTTTGAGCCGGTCATGCTGTGTACAGCTCCATGTGCTTTGGTGTCTGTGCCCCAGATGAACTGAAGAGAATGTCCTGGCCAACAGAATGGATGACACGATGTCTAGATTCACTAGTGGCATTAATACGGGCTGAAGTTGTTGCTTCTTTTCCACTGTCTTTTTCAAACAGCCATTTCAGGAACAGACTGTCAGGTAACGTGTCTGCAGCTTGATCACTTGTTATCTGGCTTGAAGGAATACGGGATGGCTTAAGCCCTTTAACTCTTTGCAGATCAGCTTTTATAACCTGAGCTGCACGACAGAGTGTACAACTAGGTTCCACATCTGCAAAATCCATGTAAAACTTTTGTTTTAAATGATCAGCTACATCTGTGGCATGCTTTAATGTGATGACACTGTTAACAATTAGTGTCTTATTGCTGTGTGGGCTTGCAGAAATCACCAGAGTGATTTTCAAGCCACTGTTTTATATCATCACTGCAGTAGTTATGAATGTTAGGAACAACCAGTTCCTTGTAATGCCTAAGCAATGTTAATAGATTATATTTATCAATTAACTAAATGCAAAGTGAGTGAACAGAAGAAAAATCTAAATCAAATCCATATTTGGTGTGACCACCCTTTGCCTTCAAAACAGCATCAATTCTTCTAGGTACACTTTTGTAGGCATATAGTCAGGTGTATGATTAAACAATTATACCAAACAGGTGCTAATGATCATCAATTCAATATGTAGATTGAAACACAATCATTAACTGAAACAGAAACAGCTGTGTAGGAGGAATAAAACTGGGTGAGGAACAGCCAAACTCAGCTAACAAGGTGAGGTTGCTGAAGACAGTTTACTGTCAAATGTCATACACCATGGCAAGACTGAGCACAGCAACAAGACACAAGGTAGTTATACTGCATCAGCAAGGACTCTCCCAGGCAGAAATTTCAAGGCAGACAGGGGTTTCCAGATGTGCTGTCCAAGCTCTTTTGAAGAAGCACAAAGAAACGGGCAACGTTGAGGACCGTAGACGCAGTGGTCGGCCAAGGAAACTTACTGCAGCAGATGAAAGACACATCATGCTTACTTCCCTTTGCAATCGGAAGATGTCCAGCAGTGCCATCAGCTCAGAATTGGCAGAAAACAGTGGGACCCTGGTACACACATCTACTGTCCGGGGAAGTCTGGTCAGAAGTGGCCTTCATGGAAGACTTGCGGCCAAACAGCCATACCTCCGACGTGGAAACAAGGCCAAGCGACTCCACTATGCACGAAAACACAGGAACTGGGGTGCAGAAAATGGCAGCAGGTGCTCTGGACTGATGAGTCCAAATTTGAAATATATGGCTATAGCAGAAGGCAGTTTGTTTGCCGAAGGGCTGGAGAGCGGTATACGAATTAGTGTCTGCAGGCAACAGTGCAGGCAACAGTGTTGGGGATTTGGTCAGAATTAATGGTCTTCTCAATGCTGAGAAGTAAAGGCAGATACTTATCCATCATGCAATACCATCAGGGAGGCATCTGATTGGCCCCAAATTTATTCTGCAGCATGACAACGACCCCAAACATACAGCAAAAGTCATTAAGAACTATCTTCAGCGTAAAGAAGAACAAGGAGTCCTGGAAGTGATGGTATGGCCCCCACAGAGCCCTGATCTCAACATCATCGAGTCTGTCTGGGATTACATGAAGAGAGAGAAGCAACTGAGGCTGCCTAAATCCACAGAACTGTGGTTAGATGTTTGGGCCAACCTACCTGCCGAGTTCCTTCAAAAAATGTGTGCAAGTGTACCTAGAAGAATTGATGCTGTTTTGAAGGCAAAGGGTGGTCACACCAAATATTGATTTGATGTAGATTTTTCTTCTGTTCACTCACTTTGCATTTTGTTAATTGATAAATATAAACTATTAACATGTCTATTTTTGAAAGCATTCTTACTTTACAGCATTTTTTCACACCTGCCTAAAACTTCTGCACAGTACTACACATATATATACACATGTGAGTCCTCCTGCTGACAAGCATACTTTGGTCTGCAGATGTTATTATCATAACAAGACTTATGATACTTTGCATTAGCAGCAATAAGATCAGACATAGAAGACAGGTTCAAAAGCATGGCATGGTCTTTTAGGTTCTTTGCTATTATTTATTTATTTTTTAATTTAGTAGTCGCCAATTAATTTTTACCTCGTTTTTCTCCCTATTTGAAATGGCCAATTGTATTTAGGCTCAGCTCACCGCTACCACCCCTGCGTTGACTCGTGAGCGGCAAAGATGAACACACGCGGTCTTCCGAAGCGTGTGCCGTCAGCCGACTGCTTCTTTTCACTCTGCAGGCACGTCGTGCAGCCAGCCCAGAGCTACAGCATTGGAGGACAACGCAGCTCTGGGAGCTTACAGGCAAGCCTGCAGGCGTCCAGCCAGTCTACAGGGGTCGCTGGTGCGCGGTGAACCGAGGACCCCCCACAGCCCCCCGGGCGGCGCTCGGCCAATTGTGCGCCGACCTCTGGGAGCTCCTGTCCTCGGTCAGCAATAGAATAGCCTGGAATCGAACCGGCGACATCCAGGCTATAGGACGCATCCTGCACTCCAACCAGAGAGCCTTTACCAGATGCGCCACTTGGGAGCTGTTTGTTGCATTTCTATGACAGGTTTCACTATTTTTACTTTGGACAGTTATGATATGCTTGTTTCCTTTGTGACTCACTTTTTGACAGATAAAGCACCTCCTCCAATCAAGATCTGATATTGAAGAGCTGGTGGCTCTTACTTCATGAGGCTCTGGATCAGGAGCAGAAATAATTTCCAATATTTTAGTGGCCTTTTTTTTTTTTTACCAGTCGTTCAAGTAATTTTTTATTTGTAGATGTTTTACAGCAATTTTCATGCCAAAAGATCACTGTGGATTCATCAAGGTCAGTAGTAATCCTGTCTGGAAGTTCATTTTTTCGGATCTTCATAGGGTCGGAAAATTTCTTTACACCTTCTGACTTGGCCTGTCGTAAATGTCCGTTGGTGTTGGACTGACATATGGCATATCTGGGCCAATCTATGGTGAAATGCTGCCGCTTTCTGGCTGGAAGAAGCTTAAAGGGACTACTTTCATCCATAGTTTAGTGTTGCTTTTCCTTCAGCTCTCAAGAACACAATCCATCTACAACTGACAGCCTGCTGCTCACAGAATTCTCACAATTCAAATGCAACATTCCATAACTGGCGATTCCCAGAATACAGAAATTAGTTTCTGTGCACATATCTATCTATTTCATTTTGAAAAAACAATGAAATAAAATCTCTATCACATGCATTGTTTGTAAGCAATGCAATGGTAATCTTAAAACTGACAATTTTTAAAGCATTTTAAAAACATTTTCAAGAAGAAAACAATATATAATTAATTACAAACAAAATAATATATGATTTATGAATTTCTGACAAGTAGTGTTCACAGACCACTGGCTAATATTGTCCTACTCACTCTATTAAATGAGTAGAATTTTGGAATAAATGTAGGAACATCCTGCCTCATTGTGAAGCCCAAGAGTCCCTCTATCAGGCTGACATAGGTAAAATTGTATTCATCTCGGGGACAAAAAAAGTGAAAAATCTTGATTTGGGCCCCAGAATATAACCAGCACAAATTAAAGAGTAATTTGTAACACTGGGATAATCGCATACCTGTTCCAATGCAGCTTCAGCGGTCTACAAACTAATGAAGGAATGATTGCTGCGCTTTTTAATTCTGACACCAAGAACACCTGTAATAAAGCTATCAGTTATGCTGCTGCCCTCTACTTTACACAGCCATGTCAGGCTGGTTTGGTTGCTATGGAAACTGGTTAACTTGATGTTGTATGAAATTAGATTAGGCCTTCTTCAAATATGCAAGCAGGCCCTTGTAGTAATTATTCCATTTTGAGGTGGATCCAGGATAACCTAACTGGAGAAAGGTGTTGGAATTGGGAATATAGTCTAGATATAAATACCAGCTCTGTCAGGGTCTGACATTTTTTGGGGTTGGTGGACAGAAGAAAAAGGACCAGATTAGGTGAACCAACCCTGTCAAAAAGATAAGCTATCTAGCCTGCTTGACCCCCAGTCTTCCATTACTATCACCAAACACTCTCAGGGAGAAACTGTTAAGATAAAGATAAGACGACAAAGATCACAATTAATCACCCAGCTGTTTAAAATCAGTTTAGCATGACATGAATTCAGCATGGTGAATGGATCTACCAGGTAGCATGAGGAATGGCTTTGGTCTATATATAAAAAAAAACCCCAAAAAACCTGAGGAATTAGTATTTGTTGCCAACAGTTAATATATTATCCTGAAATACTTAATTTGTATATCAAATCAAATCAAAGTTTATTTATATAGCACCCTTCATACAGGTGTATCTCAAAGCACTTTACAGGACAAAAATAATTAGTCAAATTTATAAAAACAAAACAACAAACAAACAAACATGTCAGATGAAAAAAGTTTAATATAAAATGTAAACACCAGTAACGAAATTAAAAAATATATATAATGCTGATAAAATATAAACAGATACAACAATAAAAACATATACATATACATAACTGGAAATGAAGAGCAGAGCAGGGTCCTACTATTGAATGTTCAACTCAAGCACGTATCAGAACGTGCCCTGTTCCTGTTTCAATTGCACACTGCCTCTTTTTTATTTTTTAGTTCTAGGAACAAGATACCTAATTTGTACACAGTGAAACCTGGGAAACCTGTGTGCTGCTGCAGCAGTGTGGAGTAGTGGTTAGGGCTCTGAACTCTTGACCGGAGGGTTGTGGGTTCAATCCCCAGTGGGGGACACTGCTGTTGTACCCTTGAGCAAGGTACTTTACCTAGATTGCTCCAGTAAAAACCCAACTGTATAAATGGGTAATTGTATGTAAAAATAATGTGATATCTGTATAATGTGAAATAATGTATAATGTGATATCTTGTAACAACTGTAAGTCGCCCTGGATAAGGGCGTCTGCTAAGAAATAAATAATAATAATAATAATAATAAAAGAAAAGACTGTGAATACTCAGTAAGGGACTGGCTGTTTGCATTTCAATGGGAGCAGGAGTAAAAGAGCCTGCATGGGATTAGCTAATTAGGATGAAATTGACAGCGTCAGTCTTGAGCAGTAAAGGGGAGACCATGCGAACACTTGAGGTCTTCTTTTTTCAGTGCAAAGTAAGAAAAAAAATAATTACATTTGCAATTTAAAAAAGCTCAGTTAGAGAAGGGATGAGTCATTATTAATTATTTTCAAACGCTGCATTACAAGACCGGGAATAGAGCTAATTAACAAAACCAGTCAACAACATTGGTTATAAAACAATTAAGCCCACTATGGTAAATTTGCTTGGCTTTATTCAGTTACTACTGCTTTACTACACTTTGCTGTTTTTTTAACAATGTTTTGCAGCAGTAAACATCTGAGATATGAGATCAGTCACAGACTGTAAGAATAGTCTAAAGACTATAGAGGTTATTTGTGACAGCTGGATAAATATAACTTGTGTATCTTCCACTGTTGAGAGGGAGTGTCCCCCGGCTGTTTTATACATTCCTTTATTGCGAAATGAAACTGAAAATTCTGTAATATATTAGCTGACAACAGTAGTTTATTTAAATGTAAAGGCACATTTGCCTTGACACAAAAACTGCCGAGGATACATATTGTGGTCTAATGTTTTTTGCTTTTTTTTTTTAACACAACAGTAGATGACAAAACAGCTGAGAGACCCTGGATTAAAACCCCAGCTCTGTACTAGGATTTGGGCCAGGCTGTATTATTATTATTATTATTTATTTCTTAGCAGACGCCCTTATCCAGGGCGACTTACAATTGTTACAAGATATCACAATATTTTTACATACAATTACCCATTTATACAGTTGGGTTTTTACTGGAGCAATCTAGGTAAAGTACCTTGCTCAAGGGTACAGCAGCAGTGTCCTCCACTGGGGATTGAACCCACAACCCTTCGGTCAAGAGTCCAGAGCCCTAACCACTACTCCACACTGCTGCTGTATGACTCCTCAGTACCGTTCCGTTTTTAAACTGGGTAGATAGAGCAAGACCTACTGCGCCTGATATTCCCACTGGACTGAATATAACCACAATAACACTCATTGAGTAAAAGGAGTTGTGTATGGTGTTGCTGTAAAGTATGTATTATAAATAGTTTAAGGACTAGTACCTGAGATTTATCAGAAGACAAAGGCAGGAGACAAGATCTTTCTCCCAGCTGTATCACGGTTTCACTTTACAGATACCAGTAGCAGCTGAGCAGTATCTAAGATCTGGGGTTCTGTCCCAGCAACACAGTGGCAGTCCCTCCCTGTACGGGGCTAAGCTGTACTGGAGGTGGGACAGAGCGCATGTGGCAAGACTTGTCTCACTGACAGGGGGCCTGGTCTCCTCCCCCACCCTCCACAACCAGCAGACTTTTCACACTCTCAACCCAGCTGCTTCACCTCACTCCCACGTCAACAACACAGCTTTCTCGACAGCGACAGACATCCTTTGTTAACACGGACCGCGTCAGCAACGGCTGGGAAACCAACACTGGTGGTCGCAGTTCACTTCTATCTAGGAAAAGGCTGACACATATTCAGACCCTAATCGATTTGTGTGCTCACTAATAGGCCAAGGGTTGAATGGTTGTCTGACTTGAGATAATGGTTACTGCCAGGGCAAGACTGAGGTACCTTGGCTAGACAGTTAAGTGCGGTCTGTGGATTAACCCCTTAACCTCCAAGCATGTTTAACATTGTTGTTTGCCCAGAAGCAAGCTACAATGATAAAATAATATCAATCTGAAAATCCTCCACACTTACAGTTCCAGAGGTGCACAGGGTTAAAAGATGGGTGATTGTTGTCAATACAGAAGATTTAAAGACCCCCAATAAACAAAATAAACAGGCACTCGGACAGACATTGAACATTTAAATCCTAACTGCAATTAATCTCGGTACTCTACAAACATTTTGCAGTTTAACATTTCTGATGTCCAGGCTTGTCAAAGAGTCTGATTTTGTATTCCCACTTCTCCTGGCTCAAGGATGTGTGCTGCTGCAGCCACACAGCTCAACAACTCTGGGCTGGGAGCAGAGGAAGATTGTTCAGTTCTATAAAGAGTTTCACTCCAGCAACAACATGCACAAGCATTGACAAACTTTAAATGCGCATCAGGAATTAGAACTTCTCCTACACCATGATTGGGAGGCATGTGAAACTGTCACTAGAACTAAACGTCAAGCATGAACAACTTTAAGGGCCTGATTCTTTATTGGATTTTGATTATTTTCTTTGAAAATAAACATCTAACAAAATGTGTTGCTATCCTGTAAAAGCTGACATTCATTGTTTGTCACACAATCAGCACTCAGATTTCTAGACCCCCCCCCCCCCCCCCCTCCAGCTTTTCTAAACCATCTGTGAGCCGCTGTGCAGCTATCACTGAACCTGCTCATCTGATTAACTTCGAACACATGAAACAAGTTCATAAGATGCAATATCCAAGAAGACGGTACTCCAAAGTATTTTCATTTTAAATATGGGTTACTTTTAAATAGATGTTTTTGCTTTTGCTATTTTATTTATCTAATTTATGACATAGCGTATGTGTAACAGCAAGAGAGAGGGTTACCTGCTGTGCAAAAGAGCCGGCTCCTCTGCACTCGTGGTTATAGAGCTTCTACATTGTCAAAACATTTTTTCTATTTGACTATTTGACTTGAGTATTAAAACCATCTACGAGACTAATTGAAATGTTCAAGCCTCTTGGATTTAAAAGCAAGCCAGTAGAAGCTGTGGTGGCCTCCGGCTATGTATTTAATCCACTGGTCAGGGTAAGTGCTAACGTCCATTCTTAATTAAGTTTTATTTGGGGAAAAACGGGCTTCACAGCACTCCCATAGTCAGTAACAATTTAGCTGTAATTGTATTTGCTGTGCAGAACTTTTTACAAATAGTTTGCAATTATTTTATTCACAGTTTCAGTTTCCTCTGTAGATTTACTGTGAAGCTGGCAAATTGTGTATTGACTCTGAAGATTACCTTTAGGAGGAATGAATGTTGCACATTAACGCTGTAGTAGCTGTAGCTTATTCTTAAATACAGCCTATACAATTTGAAGTTCAAATGTACTGTAATGCTTTACAAATGGTAATGTGAAAATTATGCATTTGACAAAGTATGCTTTGACATAAAAGAAATAGCAGCATTCTGCATGGAAGAGCTGGTCCCTTGGTTAATATTTCACTTCTTCCAAATTCCAAAAATTGCAAACTGCTGTGTTGTGTGCCGGTGTACCGTCAGAAAATGCCTCCCAGTCAGAATGTGCTACTGGTAGCAAAATCTGACAACTATAGATGTTACAATTTGCCTCCCCATCAGAAATTGCTATCCCTGTTTCTTTTTTTACAATGGTGGAAAAAGATGGTAATAAATTCATGGGTTGTATTGTGGTGTCAAACTGCTACTCTTGTTTATGCCATGGGAAAATATTTCATTTAAGTTAAATAGGAAAGTAGCATTACACATGTTGGAAAAATAGTCAACAGTAATAATTCTATCCATTTATATGTACTTAATACCCATAAATCAAAACGATTGAAGTAGGGAGCACAGTAAGCAGAACAGGAGAAGTAAAACAGTGGTGAGTATGCACAGTACAAAAAGAAGCAAAAACTGATGAGAAGCAAAAAAATGTAGGAACACCAGCGAGAAATGTCAAGCCCAATCAGTCAGTGGTTATTCGATCACAGTGATGGACGAGCACTTTGAGGCATTGATGTAGTGAAAGGACTATATAAATACAAGTCACTGTCTTGTTTTCCCTAAGTAATTCTATATTATCAATGTAAAATCTAACATTTAGTTCCACTTAGGGAGACCTGGCTCGTCATCTTAATGTAAGTACCCCTGATTTCTAAAAAACATCCTTGGAGATCTATAAACATGCTGCCAAGGGGCTCCCAGCATGCCACTGTGGCAGGGATGGGAATCACAAGTGATGTGCATTAACTGGGGAATTGGTGAGCTATTGCTGAGACAGTTTTTTCAAAGTAATCCACCTTCTGGTGACGGCACTGGGGCGAGCCCTGCAAAAACACAATGGTGTAAAAATCAAGCAAACAAACAAAAACATTAGCAGGTATTACTGTTTGTTCTGCTGAGGAAAAAACAGACACAACGGTGCAACCCTTGTTGTGAAAGCTTTTCTGTGATGTCAGTCTGTATTTCGATGATCTAAATAGCGACTGATCAATACCCCCATTCCAAAATGTATAAACCTGATATTTTACGGACTTCTTTCCACTGTATTGTTATTGTGTTTAGTGATGTTAATAATGGGATCAATAAATCCCCTGGAGGAAAAACACCAAGAGGGTTAATATAGTTAAAAGGTGGCAGGATTTAGATCTGTTATTATTCATTTGACTGATGCAAGGGTTCAAACACATTTGTCCACATTAACAAATAGATAGTATGTCTTATGTATTCTATTCTTGGATTGCTGTATACTGCTGATTAAGTTTGAACCACACATTTTTTACAGTGTTTGTACTTTGCGTTTGACCTTTTATTGTTTTCCAGAACCCCCTTGTCAAGAAGGCCTCGGTCTCAATAGGTAAATCTCCTGGTTAAATAAAAAAAAATAAAAGACCCCATAACACTTGCCTCCACTGCTCTCTCTCACCTCCCTCCTATCGACTCCTTCTCACAACTCTCTGTAGACTCTGCTACCTCCACCCTCTTCTCCTCCCTCCCCTCCCCAACCCTGGCTCTCCTCTGCACTCCGCTCAGCAAGAATCACACTGCGATCTGCTGAAAAGAAATGGAAGAAAACCAAACTCCCTGCTGCCCTAGACCCTCTACCACACTCTCCTCTCCTCCTTCTCCTCTACTAAATGTACTTATTTCCAATCTGTAATCCAAGCCTCCACTAACAACCCACGTAAACTATTCTCTTCCTTCTCCTCCCTCCTAGACCCTCCTCTGATGACTTTGCCTCTTTCTTCTCTTCCAAAATCTCAGATATCCACAAACTCTAACACCTCTCCCTCCCCCGCACCCTTCCTGCTCCAACCCCTACACCCACTGCATCCCCTGCTAACTCACCCTCCTTCTCTACCTTCTCTCCCCTCTAGACTCTGACCTCTCCTCCCTGCTCCAGGGTCACAAACCCACCACGTGTGCCTTGGACCCCCTGCCCACTCACCTCTTTCAAGCTGCTGCTCCTGCTCTACTTCATCTCCTCCCTTCTCAACACCTCTCTCCTTTCTGGTATCTTTCCCTCTGCCTTCAAAACAAGCCTCTATCACTCCCCTCCTCAAAAAACCTACCCTCGCCCCCACCTCCCTCCAGAGCTACCGTCCTGTCTCCCTCCTACCCTTCCTCTCCAAAACCCTTGAGCAGCCTGTACACCGCCAGCTCTCAACCTCTCTGCTGCCTTTGATACTGTTGATCGCTCTATTCTACTATCCTCTCTCGCTGACCTGGGAATCTTTGGCACTGCTCTGGCCTGGTTCTCCTCCTACCACTCCAACCGCACTTACCAGGTAACCTGGCGTGGAGCAACCTCCACACCTCGCCCTCTCTCAACAGGAGTCCCCCAAGGGTCAGTCTTGGGTCCTCTCCTATTCTCTCTCTACACCCGCTCCCTGGGCCCCCTCATCGCATCCTATGGTTTCTCATACCATTTCTATGCTGATGATGCTCAGATTTTCCTCTCCTTCCCCACCTCTGACTCCACCACCCCCTCCCGTGTCTCTACCTGCCTGTCTGCTATCTCCTCCTGGATGCACTCGCATCACCTCAAACTCAACCTCTCTAAATCTGATCTCCTTTTCTTTCCCTCCTCCTCCTCCCCCTCCTCTGATCTCTCTATTTCCTCTGTTCCTCTGGAATCTACCACACTCTCTCCCTCCTCCTCAGCTAAGAACCTGAGTCACCCTGGACCCCTGCCTCTCTTATTCCCAGCACATCTCCACTCTGGCACGCACTTGCCGATTCTTCCTGAGCAACATCCGAAGAATCCGACCCTTCCTCACCAACTACGCCACCCAGCTCCTGGTCCAGGCCCTGGTACTCTCCCACCTAGACTACTGCAACTCCCTCCTGGCTGGCCTCCCTGCATCCGCCACCCGTCCACTCCAGCTCATCCAGAACTCCGCTGCTCGCCTGGTGTTCTCTCTGCCTCGCTTCTCCCACGCAACTCCACTGCTCCGCTCATTCCACTGGCTCGCGATCACCGCTCGCATCCAGTTCAAGACTCTTGTACTAGCCTACAGATGCCTTGACCAGACTGCACCCAGCTACCTCCAGACCCTCATCTCTCCCTACACCCCCACTCGACCTCTCCGCTCCGCCAGCACTAGAAGACTGGCTCTACCTCCGCTACGCTCCCCTGCCTCCAGAGCCCGCTCCTTCTACACCCTTGCCCTGCAGTGGTGGAATGACCTTCCTACAGATGTCAGGACTGCTCAGTCCCTGACCACCTTCCGGCACCTCCTCAAGACTCACCTCTTCAGACAGCACCTGTAGAACTCCTCTTTTTTTTCCCCCTGGACACTCATCACTCTACCTTAAATGCACTTTATCTGCCCCCTATTTTACTGCATTTAATCCTGTACTTTAGAGTACTATAATCTGTCAAGTGTTATTTAATCTGTAGTATTTTGTATTTAATTATATCCTGATGTAACTATCACTGACACTGTTATCTGCTCCGTTATTGAATCATATTTTGTCATACTTGTACTTGCTAGAACCAAAGTCATTGTATTTATCTTGCTCTTAATTGTATTACTTGTACTGATTCTTGAAATGTATTTTTGTTCACGACTGACTGTCTGCTAAGAAATAAATAATAATAATAATAATAATAATAATACGTTGACAGGATGAAAAGTTGGGAGGCAGTCCGAACAATTTATCTGCTATGGGGCGAAGTTCCATAGTCAAGCCCTGTCTAAGCAGAGGCTGCCCAAATGGATAGCAGACAGTCAGGGCTGCTTATGAGCTGGCCAACTTGCCCCCTCCAGAAAAACCAGGGGCATGGCAACTTTGTGGGCTTTATCCCAGGGTGCATCTGTCAAGGACAAATGCTAGGCCATGTGGGCTACTCCCCATACCTTGACTAGGTTCTGCAGGCTTAATGTCATAGATCCTCAAAACCCCGGTTTTGGAACTAGTGTTAAGGGCAGCTTACCAGTCAACATTTACAACACAGGCATAGAGGTGAGTTTCTCCCCCAATTTTTTCACCTTAGCTACTTGTTACTGGTAAAGCACAGGGCAGCCTCTCGGCTTAGCCTTGTAGCATTCCAGTCGTTCTGCAATCTTGCCCTTGTGATGGCATTGGTACACTCACCCATATGGTAATTGTTAGTTTTCGTACTTGAAAGGGAACATTAAGAGCTTCTTAATTCTGTACACCTGGTCCTGTTATATTATCAGAACAGTTATCAGGAAAACGTTATGTTATTATCATAACCCTGGTTCCCTGAAATTGAAATGTAACCATTAACCTTCAAAGTTGCTGCGTTCTTGATTGTAACAGGCTTGAAGGACAAATTACCCTGAAATCTGTGAGCTCAGTCTTTTTGTGCCCTTGGGAGCGGGCCATGACTGCATCATAGGCTTGTTGAGCAGCTTTGGTATATCAATATTCAGGTTTCGAGTCTTTAGGAGGTAAATACACATCCACTGATGGTTACATATCTATTTCAGGGAACCAGGTTTATGATAATAACTTAATGTTTTCCAAACTGTTCTGATAATATAAATGGGACCGGGTGTACTGAATTAAGAAGCTCCTATCACAAAGGCCGCAATGGCTCACGTAGTACAAGTGTGATAGAAAGGGGCGTTCAGAACGTTCAGGGGGAAGATTCTGATTGTATTTGTTGGGCACCACTGGGCATACAGTTCTGTATTTATGTGTTGGTGAATATATTTAAAACAAACTAAACGAAAAACAAGCTCCATAAATTAGCATACCCAAGAGCGAGACTAGTTACTGAGTAGTTGTTTTGCACTGTTGAAAATTGAGACGTGGCTTTGATGGCTTTAAGTGCTCAGTCAGCAGAATTGTAAATGTTTCTCAAATGCCTCATTCAAATGGATAATTTCATTGCATTCTTAGTATTTTTTCCTCCAGAAAGGGCAGTAAGAGTAACTGCTGTTGCCAGCAGTGGCATGGATCATGACATATTTCTCAGCCATATCAGATGTATAAAAAACAACAGTTACAAAAGATGAAGTTTATTGAGAGAGCAGCATGTATAAAATCATGGCTACTGTAACCATTTGCACAAGCCGATTAAAAAGGTACTAGGTGTAAGCGCCTAGATTTCAAAATAAACTGCTACTTATGTTTCAGGGTTTTGCACACTTTAAAAAATAATAATAATAATAATAATAATAATAACAACAACAATGATAATAATAATAATAACAACAATGATAATAATAATAACTTATTTTATTTTATTTTTTTTTACCAAAGAATTATAAAAAAGGCCTTTGCATTTCATAAGATATTGTAAATCTGCCAAAATTCCTTCATAAAACAGGCACTTAAGTCTTTAGCATAATGACCTTTTCTTGCGCCACTATTTATTTAAGTCTGGCTATTAAAAGATATTTAATATGTATTAATACAATGCCTAAAACATATAAAACGATAAAAAAAGAAAAGCAAAACAGTACCATTGTGGAAAATAAAATAAAAAAAAGATATAAAAAAAGAACCTTCTGAATAAACAAACAGGTTCCTGGATATCCTTCTAAAATATAAAAATGTAGTATTGGTTAGAGCATGGTTTCTACAATATGTACACCTCACCAGGTAGGCATGACACCTCGGCCGTCCCCCTTCCTTAGTTACAATGAACAGGTCTCACCTTGGTCTGAGCAGGTAACCTTAACACAAATAAAAACATTCATAATGAAAGTATATGATGCATGTTGGCTTTAATGAATAATGCTACTTTATCCTCATTATGAAATTATTATTTATTATTTATTTCTTAGCAGAAATTGTTCACAAAAATAATTTATAAGAGGATTCCTCGCGCAGAATCCGGTTTCTCATAGGCTTTGCATGTGTGATAATATAGCTGTAGTTTTACTAAGATACAGCCTTTCTTTTTATTGTTGTGCATGTATTAGAACCTACCTGAATAACCCAATGAGTTGTTTATATTTTTAAATACACAAAAACGCTACTTAACATAATTTGTTTTTACATCAGGAGAACAAAAAAGGTCGGGATATATGGCTACAGTTCCAATTATAAAGCAGCCCTTTAAAAATCAGATTCTACCTTAAATTTCAAGGCCCGCCTCCGTACTGATCAAACAATTAATTGTGCTTAGTCGTTGTATCAGAGTAAAAACTACAATATAATTTTCTTTTTACGTATCTAAAAAAAACAGAAAAGAAAAAAACCACAACAAACTACAAAAATGGAGTCTACACACCACACATTACTGTAAAACTCCAGCATCAGATTTCTCATGCCTGTTTGGAGCTTGCTGTTGAGCACGGTCCTTGTGGATGAATTGCTGTGATGGAGCCACGAGGGGTTTATTTGCAGAGGTAGTTCCCAGAGTCATGCGCATCAAGGAGTTGAGTGCAGCAGTGCAGGAATGTACCCTCAATGCACAGTTTTTAAAATGCCTTTCAAAATGCAGGGCTTTTCCAGCTTGATGGATCTTAAGGCATGCGCCCCCCAACCTCCTTAGTAATCTTTATAGATTTGAAATTTCGTTGACAGTCGAGTACATGAGGCTCTGTAACAAAAGGATTCAATTTTTAACACTTTCATTCCGTAGCTTTGTTGTGTGTGTGTGTTTTATTCCAATGCCCAGTCTCAGTCCCTCTCCCTCCCACCCCGGTGGTCTCCTGGATTCAGGCTTTGCTGTCCGCGGGGATCTCTCCCAGCGCGTTGGCGAGTTCGCTGAAGGAGGGGCGATCCTTGGGGCTGGGGGCCCAACAGCGCACCATCAGCTTGTAGAGTTTGGAAGGACAGCCCTCGGGCGCAGGGAGCTTCATTTTACCACCTTGTAATCCTGAGGACGAAAAGGACCTTATTAGGGGTGAGTTTGAGTACTCGAAGCAAAATTAATTGCTTGAGCACTTCATTTATTACCCGAGTACTCAAAGTGTCACATATGAAAATAAGTTAAATATATTACAAAACTAAGCATACACCCAGAGTAGTTATTGGCTTCTGTTAAGTGTCAATCACTCCTGTCCAGTTTTCTTTTTGAAATTGAAACAAGCTTGTAATCACATCAGGAACCTGGACCGATACACACTTGGATTTAAGTGCAGGGTGAAAATACACAAAATAAACAGTTTAGGTTGCAGGAAAGGGTAGGACTTATTGTGCCTTTAAACTGTTTCTATGAGTGAAGTTTTATTTGTATTTATTTGTATTATTTTTTAAGCATTTTAACCTGATAATGATCGATAATCGTCGTAAGAATGTGCACGATAATCGATGTCAACGTCAGGGTTCGATTTACAACACTAGTTACTATAAAGCAGACCTAGCTTGAACTTGCCATTCCATTTTTTTCTATTGACTCTTGTTTCCACATTGACTTGGAATTGTTGTTTGTTTGGATTTTGTACCGAGCAGACTGGAATGTAAAGATTTCCTTCTTTTTTGTTTTTTTTGGAATCGGCAAAAATATGGACATTGTGATCCAACAGATTTCTTATCAGTGGACTTTGCAATCCCCAAACCTTCCAATACTAGACGGATGGCTTTTTTCACTTGAAATTGTTCTGTATGATTTTGGACCGAACGGCAGATTAAGTTTTGTTTGTATGTTGGAACTACTGCACTAAATAAAGTACCTCCAAGACACATTTCAAATAGGTAGGCCACGCATCTCTTTTTAACAATTTAATGTAAATCATGTGTGAATACGTGAATTTGAATATGTTACATTATTTAGTAATATTTGCACATAATACATACACAATCAACTGTACAAGGCGGCAAATATTGTATTCATTACTTAATATATTACTTGATTGTGTGTTAGATTGGCATTTAAAAATACGACTTGTGGCAATGTTGGGGAGGTTTATGTACACTACTATCTAGAGGAGAGCATTATCTGGCGTTGGATTCAAGTACTCAGAAACTGTAATGCTCGAGTACTCGAGAAATACATTTCTCAAAAATCCCACCCCTAGAACTTATTCCATTACACTGGACATTGCATTGATAGCTTAAACTCCAGACATTTTATCAAACATTGCTAAGTGAAGGGGCTCCTGAGTGGCACATCCAGTAAAGGCACTCCGCGTGGAGTGCAGAATGCGCCCTATAGCCTGGAGATCGCAGGATCGAATACAGGCTATGTCATTGCCAACCGTGACCTGGGGGGCGGCACACAATTGGCCGAGCGCCGCTGGGGTAGGGAGGGATTAGGTTGGCAGGGCAACCCATGGTTCACCACGCACTAGCGACCCGTGGCTGACAGGGCGCCTGCGGGTCTGCAGTGGAGCCATTCAGATCTGTGTTGTCCTCCGGCACAATAGGTCTGGTGGCTTCACTGTGGATCCAGTGCGAAAAATGATGGATTGGCAGGAACACGTTTCGGAGGACATGTGTTTCAGCCTCTGTTTCCTGAGTCGCCAGGGGGTTGCAGCGGTGAACCACGACAAAAAATAAAATTATAATTGGGCATTCCAAAATGGGGAGCAAAACAGGGTAAAAACCATTGGCGACAACTAAATAAAAAGAAATAAAACCAAAAAAATAAATAAATAAAATAAAAAAAATAAAACCAAAAAATATAAACAGACATTGCAAAGTGTAGTACCATAACATGATTGCTAGCTAACAGCCATCAAAATATACCATTGGCTATTCTTGAAAAAGCTACAAATATATTGTAGTCATAGTTCCTCTATGTTGAACTGTCTGAAGTTCAACACCTAATCCAAGTTTCAACTTTTTTTTTTTTTTTTTTTAAGCTGTTTGCTGCCACCACTTGTATTCAGGAGATACTGCAGTCCTAATGGCTATAATTGTTAAATGACTAAACCATCAGATTGAAACATGTGTCATGTGGTCACTCTCATTTACAGGGCTGATTTGTGACAGTGGTGTTCACTTCAAATGTACCGGCAGGTAAATGCCGATTCATTTCAAAATCCTGGGGGGTCCCTGGTTTCTCGATGATGCCAATAGCAAAGCTTCTCTTAAACAGAATAAACCACCATTTAAAATTAACTTAATATTATGAAATGTGGAACCTCTTTTGGGTGACAGTGGTACTGCAGTACCTTTCACCAAGGAAAAGCACTATGTAGCAGCACTGTCCAGTGTATGTTACGTAGCACATGAATGGAAATATCACTCCCTTAACATAGTAGTTTGATCCATTCGTTGTTTACTACAAGTTTAATAAGACACACTTGAGCTTGTTACCTATACACTGTGGCTAATCAAGCCTGTAGTAAAACCTGGAATGGGTGAAACTGCTATGCAACATTAGTCTTTATTTCCATCCCTGTAGCGATTTTAAAAGCAGTGACTGCATACCTGCCAGCACCTCGTCGTCAGTGAGTTTGATGTAGGGCTGCTCTCCATGAGTGAACACCTCCCACATCAAAACCCCGAAAGACCACACGTCTGATTTGGTGGAGAAATCGTCTTCGAATATCGACTCAGCTGGCAGCCAGCGCAGTGGGATCCATGCCTGGCGGAAATGGTAGTACTCGCTGCAGGGAGACCAAAGACAGGATCAAAAGCGTTAGAGTAGGAATGCATTGACTGAAGTGTGTGTAATATTAACCCTTTGCGGTCCTATGTCGGACCAGGTCCGACATTACAATTTTCCCTTTCCGGTCGGATGTCGGACCCTGTCAGACATCATCAAGAAGGCATCAAGCACAGGTCTCTAGTCGTTTTTTTCTCTGGAAAAAGCCAAGAAAATCTTTCATTGGCCGAGTGAGACCAACAGGAGCCGAAAAAAAATAAATAAAACAGGGTGCGGATCTGAGCAATACACATAGCCCCTGCACCACAGAGATAACACAGACATAAACAAACAAGATAGCTGCTTCTGCATCCAGCGCTCAAAGAATATCACTGACATTTGCAGAGCTTTTTGAGATGTTATAGTAATAAAATAATGATTGGATTGCATTATTGAGGAGTTTGGTGATAAAATGAGTGATCAGGAGATGATTTATCAGTATGCACGACTATGAAAAGGTATGTGAAAAATACAGCGAATAAGGGGTGGGGCAGGGCTGGAGATGCAGTATTGATTGTCCTGTTGATATGCAGAGCCTTTTAAACCTGTTTTGATGTGAACAAAATTCCTTTAAAACAGCACATGTAAAATAAACAGCGCGCGTGAAAATAAATTGGACCTGACGTGCCTCAGAGGCGCTAAATAAATGGACCGCTAAGGGTTAATAATATTGACAAAGTTAGTACTGGGTCTGAGTTCACAGTTTTCATTTCTGTGTCATTTTGCAAGTATGCCTGGCACATGTACCGTGGATTATTCTGATGAATCAGACGGCAAATACAGATATGAAGCACATAACATTTACCATCTTTCCAACATCTAGATAACTGCATTTGTGTTCAGATAAAAATATAAGCTATTTGAAGTAACCCCAAAAAAATCCACACGGACACAGCAACCTTGAAGGTTAATGGTTACATTTCTATTTCAGTGAACCAGGGTTATGATAATAACCTAAAATTCCCTTTCAAGTATGAAATGTAACAATTACCGAATGGGTCAGTATACCCAAGCTGTCGCAAGGGCAATATTGCTGCATGACCGGCATGCTAAGCCGAGGCTGCCTTGTGCGTTACCATTTCAGAACCCCAGTAACAAGTAGCTAGGACTAAAAAATTGTGGGAGAAACTCACCTCTATGCCTGTGTTGTAAGGGTCGGCTGAGAAGCCTCCCTTAACACTCTAGTTCCAAAACCAGCGTTTTAAGGTTCTATAACATTAACCTTTGCGGTCCTATGTCGGACCTGGTCCGACATTGCAATTATTCCTATCCGGTCCAATGTCGGACCCTGTCCGACATCATCAAAAAGACGCAAAAAACGGGTTTCTAGTTGTTTTTTTCTCCGGAAAAAGCCGAGAAAACCATTCAATGGCCGAGTGGGAGCGACAGGAGCCGAGACAAGCCGAAAAAAAAAAAAAAAAAAGGGCGTATCTCATGATCAGTCATACTTGCCCCTAGCTTTTCCCCCTGTCAACATAATACACTAGGGCTCGCACTGTACATAGCATATGGAACTGCTGCTCTGTCAGACTGGAAAGGAGGTGGAAGGAAAGCCTTCAATTCCAGACTGGCTGACCACAGCGGCGTCTTGCGGGTCTGTGACTGATGTTGTAGTTACGCCTCGAAAGGGAGGGGGACCGTGTTTAAATTGCGATATCACTTGGAACGGCGACCCTTCTTCCTCAGGGGAGGGGAAGGGGAAGGAGAAGCAGAGGTGGATGAGGAAGGCAGTGAGGGCAGTTTTCTGCCTGGGCTACTTTCCCCGTTGAGTCGTCCATTCTAACAAGAGGGTGATGGAGACTGGACATAGAGCGCTTTGTAAAGCTGTGGGATAAACGTTTCTCAAGCGTGCACTTGGGAGAAAGGTGCTCAAAAGCTGCAATTAGCCAGTTCCTCCTTGGCATGCTCTGCCCCCAGACAGGAAAAGCATCTGCCATGCTTGTCCTCAATAGACAGACTGGCCTTGCATGTTTCACAGGAATATGCAAGAGGCAAGCAATGCAGTGTACAGTATACAGTTGCTGCCTCAATCTGCATAGATATTGACCGGGCAGGTTAAGATCCAAGCGGTACCAGTTTGGTACCGGCCCAGTGACCTGAACACCAGTCAGTAGCGGGCTTTGTAGGACCGGGTTGGTACCAGTTTAGTGACTTCAGCACTGGGACGGTCCTGGTGCTGTGACTTTAGCACCAGGTTGGTACAAGGACGGTGCCGGTGCGGTAACCTTGGTCCCGGTTCGGTATTGGGTCAGAAACTTAGTGGGTTGGTGACGTACAGGGATGTCCACCTGTACAAGCCACTGGCAAAACCACTCAGTCACTACCATACGAGACTGAGGAAGCCTGCTTGTTAGAATGGTACTAACAGCCTTCGCAATGGTGATGCTAAAAGCTGTCACCAAAACAGCATGACACAACACACGAGAGTTCTCTCGCCACAAAACAGCAATAAAACATTTACAGAAATATCAACATGTCTCGTATTTTAGCTAAAAGCCAAAACGAGAGCCTCCAGGCAGCCTGGGGGAGAGCACAAAGTCAGCTGACTTATGTTGCTGGATCCTTGGGAAGGAGCGACACAAGCCACTGGCTTCACGCAGGGCACAAGGCTGCAGCAGGACATAAGCAACAGGCTGTAGTGCACAATATACGCGTAATTAGTAAAACTATTACAGCATTAATGTAATATTGCATACATATTTGTAAAACACTATACAGTATCAAGTACTTATCTGAAGCATACTCTCCAATCAGGTCAGTCTTGAAAGGAAAAATTACACCGAGATCTGTGAGCACAGTTCTTTAGTGCCCTCGGGGGCGGGCCATGACTGGGTCACAGGCTCGCAGAGCAGCTTTGGTATAAAATACTCAGGTTTCAGGTCTTTAGGAGGTAAATACCCATACGGTAAAGGATACATTTTATATTTGAAAAGAAACCACTGAGATCCGCTAGTGTTTCCATACCTATTGTAGACGTCCTTGCTGAGGCCGAGAGCAGACACCTTGACCTGCCTCTGGGCGCTGATGAGACAGTTGCGAGCCGCCAGGTCCTTGTGCACAAAGCGATGGTTCGAAAGGTGCTCCATCCCCATTGCCACCTGTCCGCAGATTGAAACCTTAAAAGAAAAAAAACAAACCATTATATATATATATATATATATATATATATTATATATATATATATATATATATATATATATATATATATATATATATATATATATATATATATATATATATATATACACAGTGTGTATGTATATATATATATATATATATATATATATATATATATATATATATATATATATATATATATACATATATACATATATACATATATACAGTACTGTGCAAAAGTTTTAGGCAGGTGTGAAAAAATGCTGTAAAGTAAGAATGCTTTCAAAAATAGACATGTTAATAGATTATATTGAATTGAAAAGCGTTGAATTTACAAAAGAACTGGCAGAAGGCACAGGTGTCGTTGTCCATCCATCAACAGTCCAAAGCACATTTGACCATTGTTCCATAGTCCTATTTCTGTGTTCTTGTGCATATTTTAGCCTTTGAGTCTTGTTCCCCTCTCTTAAAGAGGTATTCTTACTGCAACACATCCTTCGTACTGTTGAGATTATATATATATATATATATATATATATATATATATATATATATATATATATATATATATATATATATATATATATATATATATATATATATATACACACACATATACATACAGACGTGCTCAAATTTGTTGGTACCCTTACAGCTCATTGAAATAATGCTTCATTCCTCCTGAAAAGTGATGAAATTAAAAGCTATTTTGTCATGTATACTTGCATGCCTTTGGTATGTCATAGAATAAAGCAAAGAAGCTGTGAAAAGAGATGAATTATTGCTTATTCTACAAAGATATTCTAAAATGGCCTGGACACATTTGTTGGTACCCCTTAGAAAAGATAATAAATAATTGGATTATAGTGATATTTCAAACTAATTAGTTTCTTTAATTAGTATCACACATGTCTCCAATCTTGTAATCAGTCATTCAGCCTATTTAAATGGAGAAAAGTAGTCACTATGCTGTTTGGTATCATTGTGTGCACCACACTGCACATGGACCTAGAGAAAGCAAAGGAGAGAGTTGTCTGAGGAGATCAGAAAGAAAATAATAGACAAGCATGGTAAAGGTAAAGGCTACAAGACCATCTCCAAGCAGCTTGATGTTCCTGTGACAACAGTTGCAAATATTATTAAGAAGTTTAAGGTCCATGGAACTGTAGCCAACCTCCCTGGGCGCAGCCGCAAGAGGAAAATCGACCCCAAATTGAACAGAAGGATAGTGCGAATGGTAGAAAAAGAACCAAGGATAACTGCCAAAGAGATACAAGCTGAACTCCAAGGTGAAGGTACGTCAGTTTCTGATCGCACCATCCGTCGCTTTTTGAGCAAAAGTGGGCTCCATGGAAGAAGACCCAGGAGGTCTCCACTTTTGAAAGAAAAACATAAAAAAGCCAGACTGGAATTTGCTAAAATGCATATTGACAAGCCACACTCCTTCGGGGAGAATGTCCTTTGGACAGATGAGTCAAAACTGGAGCTTTTTGGCAAGTCACATCAGCTCTATGTTCACAGACGAAAAAATGAAGCTTTCAAAGAAAAGCTTACCTACAGTGAAACACCATACCTACAGTGAAACATGGAGGAGGCTCGGTTATGTTTTGGGGCTGCTTTGCTGCGCCTGGCACAGGGTGCCTTGAATCTGTGCAGGGCACAATGAAATCTCAAGACTATTAAGGCATTCTGGAGTGAAACGTACTGCCCAGTGTCAGAAAGCTCTGTCTCAGTCGCAGGTCATGGGTCCTCAAACAGGATAATGACCCAAAACACACAGCTAAAAGCACCCAAGAATGGCTAAGAACAAAACATTGGACTATTCTGAAGTGGCCTTCTATGAGTCCTGATCTGAATCCTATCGAACATCTATGGAAAGAGCTGAAACTTGCAGTCTGGAGAAGGCACCCATCAAACCTGAGACAGCTGGAGCAGTTTGCTCAGGAAGAGTGGGCCAAACTACCTGTTAACAGGTGCAGAAGTCTCATTGAGAGCTACAGAAAACGTTTGATTGCAGTGATTGCCTCTAAAGGTTGTGCAACAAAATATTAGGTTAGCGGTCCCATCATTTTTGTCCATGCCATTTTCATTTGTTTTCTTATTTACAATATTATGTTGAATAAAAAATCAAAAGCAAAGTCTGATTTCTATTAAATATGGAATAAACAATGGTGGATGCCAAATACTTTTGTCAGTTTCAAGTTATTTCAGAGAAAATTGTGCATTCTTCATTTTTTGTGGAGGGGTACCAACAAATTTGAGCACGTCTGTATATATATATGAAAATAAACTTAATATAAAATTAATGTACACAAAAAGTTGAAATGATAAAAAAAATAATCATTTCAGGATGTTTCGGGCAAAAGCCCTTCTTCAGCTGTGTAGAAAGAAAAGTAAACACAGTCTTTGCCAATTTTTTACCCCAGTTTTTCTCCCCAATTATCATTTGTATCCTCGGCTCACCGCTCGCAAAAACATTTTGTTGTGAATCAGCATGGCTTCTACTACTTTAAAGTATTTTGGATATAAAATGTTATTCATGTATAGAATGAACTCCACACTTAAGCATGGAGTTCATCATTACCCAGGTAAAAAGCATAGGATTAGATTACAGGGGTTATTAGTGCATTTTCCTCTTCTTTCTAAACTGAAAAGTGAATGCAAGAAAAATGCAACAAAATGTTTTAAGAAACCGCTTATATACCGTAGTAAGAGCATGAACTCACTTTCTGTTTAGTGCTAATTGGCTGTGGTTTGATCTTCTCGTCTTTGCTTTTTGCAATCTTCAGGAACTGCTTTAAATCGCCCTGTAGGTGGAAAACACAAAAAACAAAGCTAATCGTTAAAAAGAACTGCTCTTAAAATTTAACACAGAGCTATCAATCCAGCCTATTTGGCTCTTAAAACCAAAAAGAAATGACTTAGTAGTAGCAAGACATTTTTCCTACTATTGATCCAGCTCTAAAAATATGCACAGAAAGAGTGTTCTCTTGCATGAAATGCAGTGCTTAGACTGGCTAATTAATACAGTCTCTGTTGGCTAATGCGGAAAAATGATAAAACTGCAGTAAGAAACGGCTTGTTTATTTATGCTTAAATCATGTTCAATACATTTATGTTGCAATATAAGGCACTGAACCTCTGGCTTGGTAGCTGCAATGGCAAACCAGCCTTCACAATCAAGCACCTAACACGGAATGCAAAGGACACCACAGTTATGAAATACAACACTAGTTACACAATAACAGTTTTGTTTATGTTAGAAAGTACTAAAACTTTAGTGCTTTAAATGACCAATTATTCAATTCACAGGTGGTAATCTGTTTCTTACCAGGTCAACGTACTCCAGTATCATGTAATGGGGCTCAGCCTCCCTGCACAGCCCCAGGAGTTGCACCACGTTGCTGTGGTTCAGCTTGCCAAACATCTCAAACTCGCGGCGGAAGTCCATCTGCAGCTGCTCGTCCCGGGTCTGCAGGCTCTTCACCAGCACCACAGTCTCAGTCTCCGGGTCCTCCACACCCTTAGCCTTGGCCAGGAACACCTCCCCAAACTCCCCCTTCCCTGCAGAGAGACAGAGATAGACAGACACAGAGATAGACAGACAGACACAGAGAGAGAGAGAGAGAGAGAGAGAGACAGAGAGAGACACAGAGATAGATAGACAGAGACAGACAGAGATAGACAGACAGACAGACAGACAGACAGACAAACAGACAGACAGACAGACAGACAGACAGACAGACAGACAGACAGACAGACAGACAGACAGACAGACAGACAGACAGACAGAGAGAGAGAGAGAGAGAGAGAGAGAGAGAGAGAGAGAGTGTGAGAGACTCCATTATGTCATTAATCCAGCTAGCCTTGAAAAAAGCCCACCTTCCCCACACACATTTCAACTCGCAGTAACCACCTGATTTCACCAAAATGTAATTTTATGTTGAAAGGGAATGGGAGAGCTATAAAGGCTAAAAGTGTAATGCAGAGTTTTGTACAACTAACTTACTCCACCACCAAAGCCCCATTTTTGTTGGATAAAATATCTACAAAACTTATTGTCATTTACCATACACTTGTGTTTAATAAAAGCAGTTCCCTTTGGAAATGGATATTAAAAAGGTTTGATTGCACTAAGCAGTACTGTACTGTTGGATCTTGAGACCAAAAATAAACTTAAATTCAATTAAATTCAGAAAGCCGGCAGCTATTAACTTGATGACTTTGAAAATGAATATAAATTTGAAGCTCTGAAAACATCTTAACCCTTTGCGGTCCATTTATTCAGCGCGTCTCAGGCGCGTCGGGTGCAATTTATTTTCACACACGTGCAGTTTATTTTAGACACGCTGTTTAAGTATTTATTTCACAGTAAAACAGGTTTAAAAGGCACTGCAACAGGACACTCAGTACTGCATCTCCAGTCCCGCCTCACCCCTTGTTCGCTGTTTTTTTCACATACCTCTTGATAGTGGTGCATACCGATAAATCATCTCCTGATCACTTGTTTTAACACCAAACTCCTCAATAATACGATCCAAGTCATTATTTTATCACTATAACATTTAAAAAAAGCTCTGCAAATGTCTGTGATATTCTTTGAGCGCTGGATGCGGAAGCAGCTATCTTGTTTGTTTATGTCCGTGTTACCTATGTGATGCCGGGGCCATCTGTATTCATGAGATACGCCCCCTTTTTTTTCGGCTTCTCTCGGCTCCTATCTATCTCACTCAGCCATTGAATGGTTTTCTCTGCTTTTTCCGGAGAAAAAAACGACTAGAGACCTGTTTTTTGTGTCTTTTTGATAATGTCAGACAAGGTCCGACATTGGACCGGAAAGGGAAAATTGCAATGTCGGACCAGGTCCGACATATGACCGCAAAGGGTTAATGCTTACCAAAACAACTCTATAAAAGGTATTTGGCTCCACTAGTACACATTTAACACAACACCAAAGTCAATATTATCATACTAAAATTATGTCTATAGAGTTAAAAAAAAATTCAGTATTTCACCAGCCTCATTTACTGAAGAAACAGAAAGATACCAACAGACACTTCTTGGGACTGAGAAAGTTACTTCAACTACAATCAAAGCATCTCAAAGACAGTTAGCAAGTGAGCTAATCAAATGCGCTGCTGGAAAGACTTAAAAGCAACATTTGAACAGTCAAATCAAAGCAACAACTTTAATCATGGGATATCAATTTTAAAAAATGTGCTAAATCTAAACCCACCGGTGCATAGAGTAAACACCCTCGTCCAAGTCCCTCACAGAAGGATTCTAACAAGGGTCTTTCCTTATAATTGTGCTCTTGAAAGGTGAGCGGCAATGGCGCCAGATACAGTCAGACACACCACCAGCAGGCTCTAGCAAGCGCCCCCCCCCCCCCCGCGCCCCGCCGTCATACATCTGTTAGCCTGGCCTGATCATATCCTGCCATTCAGTGCTAGGCTTGTTTCATGCATGTAATTCCTTCAAGGAGAAATGTGTGGTGGTCTAAATCAAGCTGCCCACCCCCTCACCGCATCATACATCAAAAACCAAACTCATTGCACTTGAGCTGTACCAGATTTGAATCCAACAGGTAGGAGAAGCTAGCGAATTGTCTTTCCAGGACATTTTGCAGGCACTACCATTTTATATTTCCACTTAGCAATTAATGATATTTGAAGTGTTTTTGTAAATTTCCAATATAACAAACATTGAAATTATATGTATTAGATGTATATACGTATTATCTTTGTTTCATCAACAGATGCAAGCAGTTAATCACATATACCCAAAAGACGTTTCTTACAGTTTCACTCTGCTTTGAAAGCTGTGGAGTAGAAAGGCCCCTGTGTGCACCTGCATGTAATCAGCAGTATCCGGTATCTCTGAAGGATTACGATGAGGGTTAAGGTACTGAAATGAGGCTGAACATTAATACAAGGATGGCTCTTCACTAAGATTCCAATAGTCAGATTACATCCCAAGTGTAAAGCTAAAAAATAGCAGTTAGTCCTACCCAAACATTGCAAACACTGCAGGATCGTCTCCTTTTGTCATCGTGGTACAACTAAGATTTAAAATAGTTGTGCATGTAGTAAACATTAACATTTACCTGTTTCATAATGCTGCTACAGTATGTCTCGTATTAGCATGCGTTACTAAAGTCACTGTGCGTTTCTGCAGCACATACCTAGGGTGGTGATGGTCTGCAGATTGGTGCGTAGAAAGTGTATCTTGTCATTGCTGCTGTGTCGCTTGCTGGCTGTGACTGTGGTGCCCATGTTGGTCAGAGCCACCTCCTCTTGGATCTCAGCTGTTGTCTGTCCATTCTGCTGCACAGTGCTCCCGCCTGTAGGTTGGGTTATTACATTAATGGAACTTTAAAAGCAAGCAACAAAACATTATTATCATAACCCTGGTTCCCTGAAATAGAAAGGTAACCATTATCGAATGGGTATTTAACTCCTAAAGATCCCAAAACCTGAAGAAGATAGAATAAAGCTGCTCAGTCGAGCCTGTGATGCAGTCATGCCACCCCTGAGGGTATAAAGGACTGCGCGCACAGATCTCAGCGTCATTTTTCCTTCAAGCCTGCTGCAAACATGGACGCAGCGACCTTGAATGTTAATGGTTACATTTCTATTTCAGGGAACCAAGGTTATGATAATACCCTATCCCTTTCAAGTACAAAATATAACCACTACCGAATGAGTCAGTTTACCCAAGCCATCGCAAGAGGAAGATTGGCGCATGATCGGAATGCTACAAGGATAAGCCGAGGCTGCCTTGTGCATTACTATTCGGAACCCCAGTAACAAGTAGCAAAGGTTAAAAAAAATGAGGGAGAAACTCACCTCTATGCCTGTGTTGTAAGGGTCAACTGAAAATCCGCCCTTAACACTAGTTCCAAAACCAGGGTTTTGAAGATCCAGGACATTAAGTCTGTACAACCTAGTAAAGGTATGGGGAGTAGCCCACACCACTGCATTGCAAAAGTCCTTGACAGATGTACCCTGGAATAAAGCCCAGCAAGTTGCCATGCCCCTGGTAGAATGAGCAGTGAGCTTTTCTGGAGGGGGCAAGTTGGCTCACTCATAGGCAGTCCTGACTGTCTACTATTCATTTGGACAGCCTCTGCTTAGACAGGGCTTCACCATGGGACTTCGCTCCATAGCAGACAAAATATTGTTCGGACTGCCTCCAACTTTTCGCCCTGTCAACATAATACGCTAGAGCCCGCACTGAACAGAGCGCATGGAGCTGCTGTTATCTGTCAGACTATTAATGAGGTGGATGGAAAGCCTCCAATTCCACACACTGGTTGACATGAAATGCCGAGCTAATCTTCGGCAAAAAAGCAGGATTGATACGGAGCTTCACCTTTGTCCTGGCTTCTGCAAAAATTAAATAGGCTTTTGCAATTGAGAATGCCTGCATCTCACTCACCTGCTTACAAAGGTGATTGCAAGCAAGAAAGCCGCTTTGAGCGTTAAAAACATCAGCTCAGCTGAATGCAGGGGCTCAAATGGAGGCTTCAGAGTGCATCAAGCACCATGTTAAGCCTCCAGCAAAGAATATCCTTCATAGGCGGCCAAAGCTGCCAAGCTCCTTTCAAAAATTGCCCTGTGAGGAAGTGAGCTCCTGGGGAGACAGAGTCAATTTTGACATGGCAAGCTGAAATAGCTGCCAGATGGACCTTTACGTTAGAGCGGGATTCCCCGCGTCAAACAGGTATAACTACCATGGGTCAGATCATGGGGTCGAACCCACAAGGCAGGCACCACGTCTGAAAGACACCCCACTTGTACCTGTATTGGGAATGCGTGGACGCTGCGCTGCTCTGGCATTTTGCAGGGTGTCAGTAACCCTATTGGACAGACCCAGATGGCTCAAATGCAGCCATTCAGGGGTCAGACCCAGAGCTGCCGGCTCGACGGATGAGTATGCCATAAGGTCCTCTGCGCCTGACTGAGTAGGTCGCGGTGCTTTGGCAGTCTCCACGTCTGGCTGCTCAGGAGCTGCATCAGGGCTTAAAACCAGAGCCTCCTGGGCAAATAAGGGGCTACTAAGAGCACCTTGGCCTGGTCCTGCCTGATTTTCTCCAGACACAGCGGGAGAATGGTTACTGGTAGGAAGGCATAGAACAGTTGCCTCGGTCACTGGTGTGCCAAGGCATCTATGGCCAGCGGGTCCCCGCCTCCTGTTCTGGAGAACCAAAGGGGACAGTGGGTCGATTCCTGGGAGGAAACGAGATCTATCTCTGCTCTCCCGAATCGCTCCCAAATGAGGCTCGCCACCTCGGGGTGAAGCCTCCGCTGAGAACTCCCCTTGAGAGGAAGTCCGCCACCCAGATTGCTACACCAGGCAGATGTACTGCCCACAGTGAGAGGAGATTCTCGTGTGTCCAGAGCAAAAGCTAGCGGGCCACATGATGGAGACTGGGAGACCTGAGGCCACCCTGTTGGTTTATGTACACCACCACTGTTGTGTTGTCTGTACGGACAAGCATATGTCTCCCTCGAACCTCCTGCAAAAAATTCTGCAAGGCCAGGTAAACTGCCCTGCAGCTCCAAAACATTTATGTGGAGACCCTATTAAAAGGGGATTACACGCACCTTGTGCACCCCCTGCCATTCCACACAGCGCCCCAGCCCAGGCTGGATGCTTCTGAGGGGTCAACCTTCCTTCTGGTCACAATGCCCAGCGCTATTGCAAGGCGTAGATTGGCAAGCTGTTTCCACCAACAGAGTGCCTTTAGACAGTGGCGAGACTATCAAATGTTCAGCTCGCTGTTCAATGCGGGCTGAAAACCCTGGTGTTGAACCAGACCTGCAGAGGGTGCATGAGCAGGAGACCGGAAGGTAGGGTCTGAGAAGCTGCTGCCATCAAGCCCAGAATTTTCTGGAATGTCACTTCTGTGAGTGCTCTGTTGGCTGAAATATCTCTAAACAGACGGCTATTCTCTGCACTCTGCTGTCCGACAGAGGGGACAGCATGGACCTGGAGTCCAAGCATACTCCTAGATAGAAGGCTGTCTGAGAAAGCGTGAGCTGGCTCTTCACATGTTCACCGTAAAGCCCAACAGGTGAAGGTGGCCGGTGACAAGTTCTATGTTGGCGACTGCCTGTTCTGTGGACTGGGCACAAATGAGCCAGTCGTCCAGATAATTGAGTACTCCGATGCCTTTGAGTCTCAATGGGGCCACGACAGCTTCCATGCACTTCGAAAAAGGCACGGGGAGCTACAGAGAGGCCAAATAGCAAGACCCAGAACTCTATGCTGTTCCCTGAAAGGCCAACCGCAGGTACTTCCTGTGCTCTGCTTTTATGGGGATGTGGAAATAAGCGTCTTTGAGGTCCACCGTGGTGAACCAGTCACCTGACTTGACTGACTGCATCAGCTGTTACATTGTCAACATTTTGAACCTCCTTTGGCTCAGATACAGGTTGACCTATCAGAGGTCGAGGATTGGTCTGAGGCCACCATCCCACTTGGGCACTAGGCAGTACCTGGAGTAGAACCCTTCCTCCAACTGGATCTAGCATGCAAATAGCCCCTTTTTGCAGCAGAGCAGCTACCTCCTAAGACACCACCGCATTGTCCTGTGGGTCTGTGATTAAATAATGCTTGTAACTATATTAAGTGCCAAATATCTATGACCATGGACACAGTATTTAAACAAACACACATTATGGTATAATAGAGGTGAATAAATATGCAAATGATTCAGAGAGTATAAAAGTATTCCTTTAAATAATTCCCTTTCCTTTTGGGTTCTCTTCGCAGCCATACATACAAATGAAAATGACTTGCATGAACATCTGTCAATTAGATTTTACCACCTACCTGGAGCAACTGCTGCATACTGTAGACATACAGTACTGCTTCTGCCAGCTGGGGAGGCAGGCAGGCCTTTTGTAACATCAGTTTTGAAGGAGTTAAATGTAACTGAAGATAAAACAGTAGGTGGTACACTGATCACAGCTCCTTAAAGCAGTTAATGACTGAGTGTTTGGCTTCTCTGCAATACCACAAAGAGCAGTTAGATGGCACTGCCCAAACAAATTTGTTTCTTTACCCATTATTATTGGAAAGTATGCAAAACAACTATTTATTTTCCACAGGCACCGACTTCTTTTGCCTTATTAAATCATAATGCATTTGTCCTACTATAATTTATGGCTTGGTAAATCACATTTTCATTAGTTACCATAAACTTAATGAAAAAAAGTATTTTGAGAAGTCACTTCTTATATATTATTGTTACTACTACTACGCATCAGGACACCAAAAGAAATCACTCATTGGACAGTTACACAAAAATCAATTTAGCACATCTGGAGGGAAACCAGGCAGTGGCGGAATGCTGTGCTGTGGAGGAAATGAGGAAGTGAGATCCATTAAACCCCCCTCCAGTCTGACATGCGGTTTCCGCTGCTGGCTACTCACCGTTCAGACACTCCATCTCGGGCTCCTCTTCCTCTGGGCCCTTCTGCAGCCTCTTGGCGTTTCTGCGCTTCTTGCAGTAGAACATCAGGCCCAGGACGACGATGATGTAGGCCACCGCTGCTCCCACAGACAGGCCGATCGTCTGGATCATCTTATAAGGAGTCTGCCCATTCTCTTCCTGAGATTTAGTCACTGGTTTTTCTAGTTTTGGTTAAAAAAAAATAAAATAAAAAAACACAACAACAACAACAACAACAACACACACACACACACACACGAAAGTGGCATTATGAAAGGTCTGGAAAATCAATTCTACAAGGGTTTAATCTCAGTAGAAAAAGTTTATAATTTTCTTCGGTCTGATTTTTGCAATTTGCTGCAACTGTCATTTTGCAAGAGATGCACCCTTGCCCCAACCCCTATAAGATTTAGATCAGACTTAGAAAGTATTGTTTGCCGATGTAAATCTGTGCTGCTGGTCCCTTACCATACTGTACATGTGAAGCCTGTTGATGTTACACCACACTGTGGCACACAAACCACGTTTTAATCATTAGACACCGCACTAGGGATTTGCATTGATGAGTCAAGACCGCGGAGGTGCAGACAACCAGAAAAGAAACATAATGTAACCTTCAGGATGCCAGCACTGATGTAAACACTGCAGCACCAGTTTTGGGAGAGACTTTAACTATGCAAAGCTGTCATAAATCCCATAGCACTGAATGGCATTTCAAGTGAAACAGGAAGATGGAAAAACAGAAAAGCTAAATAACGCTGTCAAGTATTGTTAAAAATTGTGCAGATATGATGATACTAACTCTAAGATTTCTGCAATCATACTGAGTTGTCACAAATATTGAAATTTGGTTCTCTATGAATTCATACCATAAGTTTAGCAGAACAAAATAAGTTGTATTCGATGATGAAATCCTCTAAAGAAAAGTGTTTGAAATCAATGTTTTTCTCACTAACTTGCTCCAAACTCTTTTCTTGAAGCTGACTAGAGCTGAAACCTTGATTGGTAATTGGTTTTACTGTGGAATGAGCTTAACCTTGTTTATATAAGTTCCCCTTAGTAAAATAAAAGGCAACGCACAGCAGACTCAACTAAATTCTATGAGCAGTGTTTACTGCATTAAACCTTGTGCAAATTAGATTACTACACATCCGTAAAGATGAAAGTCCACCTAAAAATAAAGCTTTCTTACCACACAGGCCTCTGTGTAAACTTATTCTAACTGGTTAATTTATTTACACACACCAGCCTTGTGACATTCATTTCAGCTCATCGTGCTGTTGGTAATTTATTGTTCAGACAAAAACTGATGCCAACAACATTGTTGATTGGCCTTACCTGACAAGAGAACACACACACACACACACACACACACTAAATGGGAGTTAGAGGACCATGCTGCAGTTAGGAAATCTTTCCAAAGCCTGCAATCTGCTTGTGACGACACCTTGGCTCCAGACATATGCATACAGCTGCTTCCTGATC
Source organism: Acipenser ruthenus (assembly GCF_902713425.1). Classification (NCBI taxonomy): domain Eukaryota; kingdom Metazoa; phylum Chordata; class Actinopteri; order Acipenseriformes; family Acipenseridae; genus Acipenser; species Acipenser ruthenus. The sequence goes on from NC_081193.1 coordinate 23,621,088, forward strand.
TTCACTCCTTACCTACTACGTAGAGAAAGGCGTCCCTGTGTTTGATGTTACAGCTGTTTCCGGCTATGCAGGTATACTTCCCTGAATCCTCAGTGGTCACATCACTGATAACCAAGGAGCCATTCGGCATTTTCTGAAACCTAGGCAGGAAACTGGAAGCAGTAAAAGGAGTTATTTTTAAAAATAGTCATGTTAGGTACACTTACACCAAGTACTGGTACATTGATTATTACGATGGATAATTCTGCAGTTAACATCTTGGCAAACTGGTTGATGAAATGTTGCTTTCCACTCCTCAAATGTTACAGAATTAGGTAGGGAGGATAAATCTAAATCTAAGGAACTATGGAATCTATTAAACACAGGAAAAATGGAATCTTCCTTCCTGACAAGCATTCGTTGGATTTAAAAATAAATCCATATAACTAACTGTTCTTTTGAAACAGCTGTGTATTTACTAGGAGTAATATACAAAAGGACCTTTATTTGATCTTTTTTAATACCAAGTGTATCACATGGCAAATCATTTTCTATTATCTGATTAACTTTAATTGTTGAGTCTCTTTTTTCCTTTAAAACAGAACTGTACAGCTGGAAGCTGTTGTGGAAGCATGCGTGACCAGTTTGACCAGAATAAATAAATAGAGGGGGGGGAAGATTATTTTTTATCATCAATTAAGAGACTGATGTGAAAACAGCAGTTTGCCATCAAGCCGGCATCCAAGTGATTACATTTACAAGGTTAAATAAGCACTTAACATTCATTCCAAAAAGGGTTTAAAAACAGACAAAGTGGCTGAATGGAGCAACTAAATGCCATTTCAACAACGCAGGGTTGAGACTCTGCCTTGAAGCAAGCCCAACAGTACAGTATTGTAAAACTAAGACAAAAAACAGATTAAACTAATTCCTGCAAAGTGGCGAAAGAAAAGACAGGAAGTAAAAAAGAACTGGGGTGACAAGTTAATCATCAAGTTGAGACTAATGCCATAACACCCCAGATCTCGGGAACGCACACTGTCATCAGCCAAGGCAGCAGAATGTGCAGAGAGACTTGGTATATGGGTGGATCAGACCAATAAACACAGGAATATAAAGCAGACTGAATCCAGGTAACAAATGTATTATAGTCTTACTTGATGGTGCATACAAAAGAGGGTTGAATCTATGTAATTTGTCTGTTCTGAAAGGAGATGGGGGGCTCCAGGAATTAATGTCACGAACAGTAAACTTTCACAGGTAAAAAGACAGCACCAGTTGCAACATATACCTTCATTTGAACAAAGGAATCCCACCCCTCTACCTCTCAACACATGCCTATTTTATGCTTTCTGCTGCAATGCCCATTTTGCTGTTCCCCTCCTCTTACTTTGGTGAGGTTTTGCTGGAGTCCAGGATCCTGTCCTTGATCTTCCAGTGTATGGAAGGAGCTGGGTCTCCAGTAGCCTGGCAGTGAAGAATAGCCGTGTGCCCCTGGTACACCGTTGTGTTCTCAGGGTCCAACTTGAACAGTATATACACTGTGGAAGAATGAATGATAAATGAAAAACATAAATAAAAATATCGGGCATAAGAGAATATGGATTTCTTAGTAGAAGAGCCCAAGTGCGTTTCTGAAAAGACCCAAGTCCCATTACATTTTAATTAAGGTTAAAGGCATCTAGCTCATAGCTAACTAGGACCGAAGACTTTGATGGGCTGGATCATCTATTCTGAATGCAATAATGACGTTACAAACAAATTATATTTCACAACACAAGCTCTTCCATGAATACAGCAACTACAAAAAAAGCCTGAGATGTTTGCTGAATCCTCAATAAATACATCACTTTTAAAAAGCCTACGAAGAGAGGAATTAGTTGGGCTCCTAAGAGATTAATAACAAAGAAATGACACGTCCATCAGTCTTTGTTGAAACAGTTTTCTTTCATTCATGTTAGAGGCCAACAATAACCAGGGAGCTTCTTGTACTTATTACAGGGCAGCTGTGCTCAAGCTGATTCAAATGGGCTTGGGTGAACACCACCACATTCTTTGTAGATATCTTGTTGAAAGCTACACAGATGAAGGCCGCCCCCCTGCCCCAAATCCCATCCCTTCCCAAAAGCTCAGCAACTTACCTGCTACATTGAGATGCACCATTGCCCGGATTTCCCCCTGCTGGCTGTTGGAGGCAATACAGGTGTAGTTGCCAGCATCACTCCGTGTCACTTTGGTGAAATGGAGTATTCCGCCTTGGTGCTCAACATAAGGTACCATTTCGCCATCACCTGAAGGAAGGTTATATAATGATTTCTATAGTATCTGGGCAATTCCACTGAAGGTAATGGGGAACGTAATTTACATATTAAGCTGTAGAGCCAGAGTTACAAAATCTTTGCTCTGTTGCAAGTCACTCCTGCACCCCTAGTGGCCATAGGGGTAAGTGTGGAGTAGTGGTTAGGGCTCTGGACTCTTGACTGGAGGGTCGTGGGTTCAATCCTCGGTGGGGGACACTGCTGCTGTACCCTTGAGCAAGGTACTTTACCTAGATTGCTCCAGTAAAAACCCAACTGTATAAATGGGTAATTGTATGTAAAAATAATGTAATATCTTGTAACAATTGTAAGTAGCCCTGGATAAGGGCGTCTGCTAAGAAATAAATAATAATAATAAATAAAAATAATAATAATAATAATAATAATAATAATAATAATAATAATAACAACAACAACATTAATGAACAGTAAAAACTGCATTCCTTAGTTCACATTAATTTTAATAAGAATGTAGAGTTTCTTGGCATTCCCACATTCGGAATAGCTGTGGCAGTAGTCTAAAATTAAATTTCCCTTGTAGTTTTGATACTGCAATAGGACAGTGGTCAAGTATTCCCAGCATGCAGCATGTTGAAAAAGACAACAACTTCCTTAGAGACAAAGAGAAGTTTTGCACGCAATTCCTTTACACCCCATCACCTTGTCACAATCTCGGTGGGCAGTGGGCACACAAACAGATCCTGTATAAATAAGACCTTTCTGCCGGGCTGCGCTAACCGACCTGCTTTTATCCACTGGATGGTGGGTTTCTCACGGCCTGTGGCGGAGCACTGCACACTGGTCTCTTTATCCAGCTCCATGCACTGCAGGGGCTGTGGAGGAGGGGTGAACTTCAGCCGCTCTGAAACAGACACACACACACACACATATATATATATATATATATATATATATATATTAAAAGAAATCCGGTCAAGAGGCTTGGAAGAACAATAAAGGGGTTTCATTGCTTCAAACACAGGTTCGACCTCAAATTAGAGCTAATTCATAGTCGTAAGGGTCCAAGGGGAATTTGTGCATCACACAAGCGTCACTGATTTGCATTATGTACATGCAGTATACAGGCTGTATGACATAAGTGCTACTAATCTGCAATATTTATTTTCTTGTGCCCAAAGGTGTACCTCATTAAATATTTTAAAATCTTTGTAAATGCCCCATATAAAATTGTCAAATGGAAAATACAAGTTCCTTTGCCGGATGTATTAAAATGTAATAAGTAGGACAATTCTTCACATCAGGGCCTGGCTTTTTTGACCCATCAGCAGCATTATCTTATTAGGTTAGGTTATCATAATAAATTGTTCGGACTGCCTCCAGCTTTTCATCCTGTCAACGTAGTATGCCAGTGCCCAGACTGGGCAAAGCGTATGGAGCTGTCACTCCCTGTCAGACAGAAAAGGAGGTGGATGGAAAGCCTCCAATTCCACAGACTGGTTGACATGGAATGCAGAGATCGTCTTCGGCAAAAAGGCAGGATTGGTACAGTGTAACCTTATTACTGACCTATGTAACAATTAAGCAAGCTTTCGCTATAGAGAATGCCTGCATCTCAATCACCCGCTGGTGATAGCAAGCAAGAAAACTGCTTTGAGTGATGGATATTTCAGCTCAGATGAATGCATGGCCTCAAATGGAGGCTACATGAGTGCATTAAGCACCACGTTTAGCCTCCAGCGAGGAACAATGTCCTTCATAGAAAGCCGACGAGCCCCTTTCAAAAATTGCACTGCCAAGAAGTGAGCTCCTGGGGAGACCGAGTCAATCTTGACATGGTAAGCTGAAATAGCTCCCAGATAGACCTTCAATGTAGAGGTGGATTTCCCCTCGTCAAAAAGGTCCTGCAAAAATTGCAGTATAACTGCCATGGGACAAGTCGTGGGGCCGAACCCATGAGGCAGACATCACATCTGAAAGCCGCCCCACTTGTACCTGCACTGGGAACGCGTGGACGCTGCTCTGGCATTTTACAGGGTGTCAATAACCCTATTGGACAGACCCAGGACGGCTCAAATGCTTCAGGGGACAAACCCAGAGCTGCAGGCTCAATGGGTCGGGATGCCGTAAGGTCCCCCGTGCCTGACTGTGGCCAAGCACCAGGACCTGCTGTCTCCATGACTGGCTGCTCAGGAGCTGCATCAGGGTTGAAGACCAGTCTCCTGGGCCAACAAGGGGCTAGTAAGACGCTGACCACATTTCCACTTCTTAAACATTTGGGCGGCTTGAGCTACCTCTAGGCACAACCTGCAGAAGCTTAGTTAAAAGGTCAAGTGTAGATTTGCCCTAGTATGTCCTCCAGCTATAAAGAATTGTAGTCATGCAGATATATTTTGACTGAGTTCGTTCCCCGTCTGCAGTCTCAGTGGGAGGTCCTGTTAGGAGGTCCTCATTTCTGTAAGTACATACTCACAGGGAACCGGTTTATCTCACTTGATAAAGTCGAATCACATTTTGTGAATAATTATTTAACAGAAATATAAAACATCTGAAAATGTAGTAAGTCAGTGAATATTGCCAAAATCTACAAGAGTTTTGAAAAACAACCTGCTTAGAGTTTACTTAATGCACAGTACATGTGCACTCTAGAAACTTCAAGGACCTTGTACAACAGACCGCCCTAAAATGCCATCTTTTGGCAAACCATTGAGTAAGGATCCTCACCCAGCACATGCACCCGGGCCTGCCCATCTATCCTGCCGGCAGGGGTGCCACTGGAGCACTGGTAGATGGTCCCGTCATACACCTCCACTTTATGGATGCAGAGGGTCCCATTCGGAAAGATCTTGAAACGACCATCCTAAAACAAGACAGAGTGGATAAGGATTCAGGTAACACAATAAAGGCATATCATCATAAATTGTCAGAACAAACAGCAGCAGCAAACAGCAAATATAATCACTGATCCATGCGTAGTTTAAAAACCCATCTCTTTTTTGCTGCGACTAACACTTCAACTATGGTACAACACATGTACTAAATCAAATGAGTATCTATGTTAACACCAAGGACAATTGATTTTTTATTACCATGTCCTCTTGTGTCCCAAAGAACACCACCACTGACATTTCCAAAGCAGCTAATGTCTTCAGGCTTAATAGCTTTTATACTGTATAAATGCATATTAACCTATTTAAATTAGCTTACCTACACTAAATCCAAATTTCTAGAAAAATAAAATGACCATATTCATTTGTATACTAATTAAACAATGCGGTGTTAACATGGACATGTGTTCACTGTAAAAGGTTTCACCATCTACTTTGTTCTAGGATATAACAGTCCTGGCCCTCAGCTCAGAAGTGCTCTACATTCACTACAGCAGTTGAGTTCTCAATCAGCCCCTTACGTCAGAGATATCGATGCTGTTGCGGTACCAGGTCACTTGTGGGTCTGGAGTGGCTTTGGCCTGACAGTGAAGGAATCCTGGCTTACCCTCCTCCAACTGACTGTCCGTGGGCTTTGTTACCCACTCTGGTTTGGCTGCGAGTCAATAACAAGAAAGGAAAATGAAACTTAATGTCAAAAAAATGCTTTTATTACATAGAAAGATGGTTATAAAGTCAAAAATGGGGGTGGAGTAATTGTATTGGTAAAAAGAGCAGAAAAATGTAACTGTTGAAAAAGGACCTGCAGTGGAGAAAATACTCACTCGCCACAGTGATGGTCATCTCCTGTTTCTTCAGGCCAGCTTTGTTCTCGGCGAGGCAGGTGTATGTCCCTGAGTCTCCTCCTTCTATGGGGCTGAAGATGAGTTCCTTGCCCTCACTGTAGACTCGCCCGCTGGAGGGGATCCTGATGCCCTCCCTCTCCCACCACACAGTCGGCTCTGGGTGTCCCTGGGGCGGGCGGCAGTACACACGCTGCATGGTGTCCGCAGTGAAGACCTCCGGTTTCATCGGCATCATGTCCTCAATGTCTGGGGCAAGAACAACAAGGCAGGCTCATTAGAACTTCTACTGCATTGCCTTCTACATGTCCTACAAGGACCACAATATTTTGCAAACAGAATTTTACATATATTAGCAACCTATGTTATATCAGAGTGCTGGAATAGAATGCAAACTTTAAATAATGCAGTATAGTTCATATTGTTTATTACTATAGGTTTGTTTTCATTTTACTGTAGATCTATTGAGTGCTCCAAAACATCAGCTACCAATCAACCTCATAGATTTATGGAAATATATATATATTATATATATATATATATATATATATATATATATATATATATATATATATATTTATTTACCTGCCAGATTCCTTCACTAATGTTGTTTCTATAATATAAATCAAGGTTATTTTATGAACCAATAACCATTGTCCTTTCAAAAGGCTAGGTTATCCTTTTCTAAAAAAGTATATTACATTGGAATATATTCAAATACAAAGCTTCTTAAAACCTGATTGTGTACTTGTCCGTTAATAAAAGCTCAATTAAAGTTGTTTTTAAAGATTAAAATTAAAAATATTAATGACTTAACAGCTTGTAATCATTTCTGAATCTCTCCAACAACCCAGTTTTAAACTGCGAATTAAGCAATTAATTAGGGCTGTGATTCGGTAGGTTAACACTGATAACATATAACCTGCAGATCCCTGGTTTAAATCCCATTCCAGACGAAACGCTACATATTAACAATGAAGCAGGACTTGATCATAATGGTTGTTCTAGTAAACTTAATATTGGTAATCAATTGAGTCACTCCCAAGCACAAATAGCTGTGACTGAGAATTGCTTTCATTTGCACAAAGGCATGCAATAATACGACAAAAGCAGGGAGTGAATCAAGTCTATCAATGCCCCAGGTGGGAAAAAAAAAGAAATTTGCATAACCACACACGAAGCAGCAACAGAATGTGTTATAAACCTTAGCTTTTTTTTGGTTGTTTATAATACTTTTTTAAAACATCTCTTGCAGCAAACACTTGGTGTTGTTTAGAATGTGTTTGCTTGAATTAATTTTTCTGTTCACTTCATACTGCACCTGCTATTCTCAGTGTTGCGGTCACCTCTGCAGAATTGCCTTTTGGTCCCTTCGCCACACACTTGTAAACCCCAGTGTTGCGAGTCTTCACCTGGGTGATCTGCAGGGAGCCATTGTTGAACAAAACCACCCTAGAAAACACACAAAACAAAAAAGCATGCATTAGAAACGCTGTTCCTTTGCTGGACTGGACCAAATGTAGAACAAGGTAGCAACGTCTGACCTTTTTCATTAACTGAATATCAACTTTCAAAAATGTACATCTCTTTGCTGCAGTGTCTCAAAACTGTGAGTGATCAGTTAACACTGGGTGTGCCCTCCATTGGTAGACAGCACAGTGATATTTCATGTTTAGTTTTATGGTATGTCTAAATGTAATCTTATGCCCCCCCCCCCCCCGTACAGTTTATGTACAGAATGTTATTCTGCAGATTACTAAACGAAATAGCTACAAATTACCAGTAAAACTGTAGTCAAAATACAGCTAGATTAATATAAGATAAAGTAGGTAAATCCATAATTACTGTCTGTACCCAAGTTTTTACCAAGCACAATTTGACTAACTGTTCTAGACAGTTCCAATCTGAAAAAATAAAATTAAAATGGGAAGAGATATGCATATTATATATTTAACTGGTTTCCTTGTCTGCTCTCTTGAGTGAAGTTATCTTTTATACCGCGAGAGTGATCTGCGGTTTTGAGTGGAGTTAAGGCCCCTATTCACCACGGAGGAGGACTCAAGTCTGTTACCTGTTATCCAGCTGTTCTTCAGCTGGATAAACAGGTTCTACCAAATAAACTTAGTAAGGGTTTAAGGGCATAGTTGGACAATACCTGGACTAACTAAAATGCAGGAGGGATCTCATGGTCATGGGCAAGCACTACTTATGACAGCAAAAATAAAACAATTGCATGTTCACTTATTCAGTCAATCTAAAATGTGAAGTCCCCTACCACCACCACCAAACAAAACCAATATTGAACATACTTGGGTGGCCAACTTAAAACCACATACTGGTTAGCATGAATGATCAAAGAACCACGATACATACCAGTAGCAGCTGTTTGAATACACAAGAAAGGGGTTTTCAGCTGCCGTTCCATGTGTTCAAACTTACTATGACATTTCAATAGTTGCCAATTTATTTATTTTTTTTCTTCATTTTTTTTCTCCCAATTTGGAATAGTCAGTAATTTTTAGGCTCAGCTCACCGCTACCACCCCTGCGCTGACTCAGGAGCGTTGAAGATGAACACACACTGTCCTCCAAAGAGTGCGCTGTCAGCCGACCGTTTCTTTTCACACTGCAGGCCCACTATACAGTCACCTCAAAGCTACAGCGTCAGAGGACAACACAGCTCTGGGCAGCTTACAGGCAAGCCTGCAGGCGCATGGCCAGACTACAGGGGTTGCTGGTGCGCGGTGAGCCTAGGACATCCTGCCCGAGCTAACCCCCCCTCCCCCTCCCCCTCCCCCTCCCCCTCCCCTGGGAACTCCCGTCCACGGTAGGCAGTGGAATAGCCTGGATTCGAACCGGCAACATCCAGGCTATTAGGCGCATCCTGCACTCCACGCGGAGCGCTTTTACTGGATGTGCCACTCGGGAGACCCTTAACATTTCAATAGGTTTAAAACAGGAGGCCAATTAAATGCACTAGCATAGCCACTACATACTGGTCTCCCAATAAGCAAGCAGCTCGATGTGATTAAGCAGAGATGATTTGATTGGTCCAGTTGATTGCACTGGCATGTTTGAGGTTGCTCTATATGACTGAGCAGGTATGAATAAAATATAATAAAAAAGAACCAAGGCGGAGCACTTGCAAACCTTTCAGTAACCCCCTAGGGGGTCCCAACACCCAGTTGAAGATCCCCCGCTTTAAAGTATTTAAAAATGCCACTTGTTCCAAAGTTTAAATGAGGTCTGTCACTAGGCAATTAAAAGCACAAGAGGTAGATTACCAGACCCCACCCAAAAAGTTAAACAAGCCCCATTGAAACCTGTCTTTTCCCTGTCTCTGGCACACCAAAAAGCACTCCAGAACTTAAACAATCCTGCGCGGTAATAGCAGAGACATTTTCCCTTTACACTCGACCCATTAACCATACTGACATGTCAGTAACACGTTTCGGGACACTGCCAAACTGCCTCACACACACAAAACTCTTTCCAAACTATCACCCCCAAAGAAAATACACACTGCTCTTAAATGCAGAGGAAATGCAAACAAAATCCAGACTGCTATTATAATAAAATCTGAAAACTTGCCTATTAAAAGTAAATCTGTCGAGCTAAAAGAGCTTGGTTTCATCTGCAAAAAGGCTGTATTTATTACAGTATTATTATTAAAACAGCAGAGAGATGGCAGTTTATAGTTCATAATTAGGGCTTCTGTTTTTCGGGTTTTATTAATTGTATTTTTCAGTGCTTATTTTTAGCTATTTTCGAGTTTTATGTAAATCGTTTTTTTTCGGGGCTTTCGTTTTTGATATACTGAATGAAATTAGTGTTTTCGGTTACTTTCCAAAATGCTTGAGTGTTTTTTTCGCGTGTGTGTGTGTGTCAAAATATGTATAGTAACTCGACAGTACTTGCACACTTAAATTGTACCTTCTTTCCTTTGTTGTCTTCCACAGCAAAATCCCTATGGTCACGGGCACATTCTTCTGAGGTTTTTGTGTGTACGCATTTTTGTACATTGCCACAATTATGTTTTAAATCCTCCGTGTCTTAACTGTAAAACAGCTTTAAATCCTGCTAACAAGCCTCCATCCAGAAGCCCTATTCATAATCAACATACATCTATGTCAATCGATCTATCTATGAATACAAACACACACACACACACAAAAGCACAGTGACTGCCCAGTGACATACCTAAACAAGTTCCTAAGGGAGTTCGGAAACCTAGGACTGGGTGCCAGAATTTGAGAGTTTCTAAATCTGTACTGCTTATGACTGCTACGCAGGTAGAACACATTTTTGGCTACCCTTTAGTTCCTCCTACAGACAAGTTTCTGTTGTGTCTCTTGGGTTTTTACTGCATCAAGAAAGTTGAGGGATGCAAGTCTCCCACCATTAACTTCTAGCATTTGGAACATTATTCTGTTTCCAAGAGTAAATCTGTTTGAACTGCATAACTCATACACAAGTGTGAGGGTGTGGTTTTTCTGCACAGTGCTCAAGGCTTAGATGTGCTCAATCACAGCCTGTGTCACAAGATGATAAACGAGTGAAACACCTTGCCAAGTTAGATTAAGTTAATCACAAGTACAATCAGTACAGAATCCTTATCACAATTTCAAAAATTGCATTTATTTACATGGATTCTAACCACATGTTAGTTTGTTTGGTCTTGGGTGGGATAAGGTTATATAAGGTGGATAGAAAAGACACAGTGAGTGAGCAACTGTGGAATCTTTAGACTTGGGGACAGAAATGGGGAAGATTAAACATCTTCCATACCGTGTCTTGTTTGCGATAAGTTCACCTTCGAAGAACCACTCTTGCACAGGCGGTGGCTGGGCCGTGAACTGGCAGTGAAACATTGCCTCCTCGTTCCTGTTCACTACCTGGTCCCGAGGAATGATCAGCGGCTGAGGGTAACTTTCATCTGGGGAGGGAAAAACACCACCATGCAATTAACATTTATACAGTGCAAGCCTCTCAAGGTTTGGTATATAGAAAAACTGAACAAACATTGCTGAAATTACCATGTTCACATTCATTCATATAACTGAATTTATAAATGGCTATGAAAAATATAAACAGAGGGGCTCCTGAGTGGCGCATCCAGTAAAAGGCGTTTTCCCTGAGTCGCCAGGGGGTTGCAGCGGTGAACCGGGATAAAAACTATAATTGGGCATTCCAAAGTTGGGAGAAAACCAGGATAAAAACCATTGGCGATGACTAAATTATTTATATTATATATATATATATATATATATATATATATTATATATATATATATATATAAAAATAATACAGCTCTGGAAAAAATTAAGAGACCACTGCAAAATTATCAGTTTCTCTGGTTTTACTATTTATAGGTATGTGTTTGGGTAAAATGAACATTTTTGTTTTATTCTATAAACTACTGACAACATTTCTCCCAAATTCCAAATAAAAATATTGTCATTTAGAGCATTTATTTGCAGAAAATGACAACTGGTCAAAATAATAAAAAAGATGCAGTGTTGTCAGACCTCGAATAATGCAAAGAAAATAAGTTCATATTCATTTTTAAACACAATACTAATGTTTTAACTTAGGAAGAGTTCAGAAATCAGTATTTGGTGGAATAACCCTGATTTTCAAGCACAGCTTTCATGCGTCTTGGCATGCTCTCCACCAGTCTTTCACATTGATGTTGGGTGACTTCATGCCACTCCTGGCGCAAAAATTCAAGCAGCTCGGCTTTGTTTGATGGCTTGTGACCATCCATCTTCCTCTTGATCACATTCCAGAGGTTTTCAATGGGGTTCAGGTCTGGAGATTGGGCTGGCCATGACAGGGTCTTGATCTGGTGGTCCTCCATCCACACCTTGATTGACCTGGCTGTGTGGCATGGAGCATTGTCCTGCAGGAAAACCCAATCCTCAGAGTTGGGGAACATTGTCAGAGCAGAAGGAAGCAAGTTTTCTTCCAGGACAACCTTGTACTTGGCTTGATTCATGCGTCCTTCACAAAGACAAATCTGCCCAATTTCAGCCTTGCTGAAGCACCCCCAGATGAGTCCAATTTTCAGCTTTGTCCAACACCTGGTCGTCTAATGGTTAGATGGAGACCTGGAGAGGCCTACAAGCCACAGTGTCTCGCACCCACTGTGAAATGTGGTGGAGGATCAGTGATGATCTGGGGGTGCTTCAGCAAGGCTGGAATCTGGCAGCTTTGTCATGAATCAAGCCAAGTACAAGGTTGTCCTGGAAGAAAAAACTTGCTTCCCTCTGCTCTGACAATGTTCCCCAACTCTGAGGATTGGTTTTTCCAGCAAGACAATGCTCCATGCCACACAGCCAGGTCAATCAAGGTGTGGATGGAAGACCACCAGATCAAGACCCTGTCATGGCCAGCCCAATCTCCAGACCTGAACCCCATTGAAAACCTCTGGAATGTGATCAAGAGGAAGATGGATGGTCACAAGCCATCAAACAAAGCCGAGCTGCTTGAAGTTTTGCGCCAGGAGTGGCATAAAGTCACCCAACATCAATGTGAAAGACTGGTGGAGAGCATGCCAAGGCGCATGAAAGCTGTGCTTGAAAATCAGGGTTATTCCACCAAATATTGATTTCTGAACTCTTCCTAAGTTAAAACATTAGTATTGTGTTGTTTAAAAATGAATCTGAACTTATTTTCTTTGCATTATTCGAGGTCTGACAACACTGCATCTTTTTTGTTATTTTGACCAGTTGTCATTTTCTGCAAATAAATGCTCTAAAATGACAATATTTTTATTTGGAATTTGGGAGAAATGTTGTCAGTAGTTTATAGAATAAAACAAAAATGTTCATTTTACCCAAACACATACCTATAAATAGTAAAACCAGAGAAACTGATACTTTTGCAGTGGTCTCAATTTTTTCCAGAGCTGTGTATAATATATATATATATATATATATATATATATATATATATATATATATATATATATATATATATATATATATATATATATATATATATATATATATATAACACAGAAAAGTAGACCAATGCATAAATAAGGTCCGAAATAAAGTCGCACACATTCACTTGTACAGAAACTGCTTCTCACCTTTCTTTAAAAAAGGTATTTGATGGGGGTAGCAGCTTTATTTTACTCCAGATATTATACTACTACAACATGGAAGCAATTATGCTTTTGTTTCTCACTAAAGCAAAATGAAAGAATATATTCGATTACATTTTGAAAGCATATACAAAGTATGCCCCACACCAATAAACAGTGCAAAGCCAGAAAAAACTGGGACAAACATCTGAAGTGACTCTGCATCAAATGTGCCTTTGGGATCTAGTTCCTCAGTCTTTAAGCATAAAGTCATAACTTGAGGGAACTAGTTTATAAAATTAGAGAAAAGTCTTCTGGAAAAACGTTAATCTCTGGCAAATTTATGTAGCAGGAACCAGGACGAGCGAGGCAATAATATACCTCTATCCCCTCGGTGGCTGATGTTTTAAACATTACTGTAAAAAGACATCCACAGTAACATTAAGAGCAGCACACTCAACCTTGGTTATTACAGTTCATCAATTACCAACCTACCGATTTCTCACTCCCTCCATCTGAGTTCTTTCTAAGAAGCCGAATAAATAGTTAAAGCCCATCAGCAAAACACACAAATCCACAGCAGCACATTTTACTGCTGGCACTTAACGAATGCCCATTTAAACAATTATAAAAATCAGCAGTGGTTAAAAGGTGAATGACCAGTCACACGTGCATAACTTAATTCCTCCTCAATCTCTGTGCTGTGTCATGATACTATGGGCAGCAGTATGCTCAGACCTGTCCTTCATGGAAACAGGTTGTATTACACAAGTAAGGTATGATATTTAACATAGCTTAAAGCAACCAAAAAAAAAACAAATTTATGGGAATAATGATACATGTAAAAAATATAAAATGTATGTGTGTAACAGTTAAAAGCAAAGAATATAGAAGCCTAGAGTGGGGGGGTGCGCATGGGACCATTTGACAATTTTTCCAAGTGAGCTTCCTTTCAATCCCCCATGTGGCTGTCACTGGAGTAGTTGTTAACTGGGGGCAGTGCAGAGTTACCCAACATTTGCCTTAACCTCCAGTCCCTATACATTATTATACAACAATGATCTTAATGGGGGGTTCTGACAGAGGCTGGGATTAATCAAGCAAAGCAGATTAGTGAAATACAAACAAGCAAACAATGTCAGAAAGAATGAAGTTTCTAAAAACAGGGGAGGTAGTGAATGTCTCTACAGTACTCCGAATGTCTGTGGTAAGCTGTAAAGAATGTGGATTAGCACTTCAGACCGCCTCTGTAATTATTTATTTTATATTTTGAATTCATTCCCTAGTTAAAGGGGCGGGGAGAAAATAACTAAATTAGCCACTCCTCCTGGTGCGCCTAATTAGGCATGATTCCAGTGGAAAGTGGAATACAATATTACCCCAGGGTTCTGGTTGCAAAGTGCTACAGCAAAGCAACCCTGAGAACTCAGTCTCATTGCAGTTTAAATAATGCCACGAAGGAAACATGCAGTTATATGCCAAGTAGCTTGACCACCTTTTACTTGATTACTGCTCTGCATTTCAGGGTGAAATGTATTCATGCACGTACGGTACATGGGAGTAAGCACATTTTGTTCTGTGAACTAAAGCAAGCTCCCATGTCCCTTTCAATACAAGGTAAGATAATACTCCGGCTGCACTTGAATACCCTATTTTAGAAGAAGTAATTAAAAAAAAAAAAAAGAAAGAATGCCTATACACATATCTTGTGTAAGGCAAGGAAACACACCTGGCAAACACAACAGACTACTTACAATATCACCATGATCTCTGCATGGACATGATGAGTTGTGTAAAATCTGTGCAGTTTTTACACTCCTTTTACTTTCATCTATCTATTTAAAGGAATTCTCTGTTTCATTTTACATGGGGCAGATGTTCCCTTAATCCCTTAAAATCAGCACTCTTCATGCTGTTCAAATGAGATCTGAGCACATAAGCAATGGCTTCCTAATATAACAAAAGCTAAAAAACTGTCAAAGATTTTTAAAAGTAATAAAGATAATAGATAATTGGGTTAACTGAAGGAGAAAGACTGGCATTATGGAGATCTCATACAGTACCTGATTGTGTTTTAATTAAATTCCTTCTAGATGGGCAGTACAAATGTATATTTACAGTAGTGTGAAAAAAAATCTAAAAACACAGTATCAGACATTATTATCAGACTATTGTATAACCTGGCAGGTGGAACTTGCATGGCGAATCACTACACACCTATAATGCTGAGTGTAAAGTTGTCGCTGCTGCAGATCTGGCCCACTGCGTTCTTTGCACAGCAGTAATAAACCCCATTGTCATCAGGACTGGCACTCTTCAGGGTCAACGTCCGCTCCTTGTTGTTGATTTGATGGATTTTATCAGTCAACTTTGAGCCATCTTTAAACCACTGGCACGTCGGACTGAAAAACACAAAGAGAGAAGTATTTTGAGTTTTAGGCTGTAAAAACCTGTCTTGATATTTAATTGGGGGAGGGAATATTTACAGTACATGGGAAGTATGAATAAAATTCTAAAATAAAACCAGAAAAAGGTCAAAAGAAGAGATAAAGTATCAGTCGGCCTCACCGCGGGTGCCCGTCTATGTTGCAGCGCAGCGTGACTGGAGACGAGCTCTGGATTTCAGACACAGTGGGCGGCTCCTTCAGGGTGACAACTCCAGTTTCCAACCCTGCAGAGAAATAAGATGAAAAAAAAAATGAATCCTTGCAGGCTTGCATACAACTTGGGTACATTCAGCACTTCTCCAGATGGGCTTGCAGAAAGCCTGTTAACCGTGCTGTTGCAGTCTAACCCAGAATAACTTAACCATAAATAACTAAAACCAGGACGGATTACATGACAGGAGAGCTTTAAACAAAATGCAGCAGAACTGTGTAATCTGCTTTGCCAGCCAACAAAAAAAAAACAAAAAAAAAACAACCCCAGATATACACTTTACAGGTTGACCTCCAGCTAATGGAGTTGCCATTCATGCTTAAAGAAATTCTTATATATAAAAAAAAAAAAAAGAAATCAGGACTTTGACAATCAGAAATATGTCTTCATATATGCAGTAATAGAGGGGTATCATGGAAAAACTTGACAATCCCACAGTTTATTTACAGTAGACAGCCACAGCCTACCCTATTACCAACCAATTACAATTTCTGGAAAACTGATTTTTTTTTTGTTTGTTTTCAAACATATTTTTCAGATGTTCCTGAAACATTCTACATTCTTACAGTAGGTGGTAATAATATTAATATAAATTGGAGTATTTTGCATTGAAAACATAGCAGTGTGTCCAATACCTTTGGGTATGTAAGCATATGTAGAGAATCATATGTATAATAGTGGGGCAATGATGCGCAAATTGGTCAGTTTCCAAGATTACTTTAAACTGAATACAGGGAGTACTGTATCTATTCACTAGACACTTGTACCACAGTTTATCAGCTCCAAAAATGTTCTAATAGACTAAAATGGATGAGGAGAAACCCTCTCATATACATACTATTTGTAAAATATCCCTAATTTGAGGCTGCAATTTAATTTTGTAAAAACCCTGAAAACTGATATTACTATAAATTTAAAAAACACACAAGGGACCACTCTCGTTAAAAGAAAAAAAATTACTAGCCACTTAATTTTCTCTTTGCCAAGAATGAATTAGTCACAAGTCTGTGTCAGTTAATTGCTTGTTTGTGAGGTTTTCCAGCACACAGTTATAAAAAGAAAGAGGACTATCAAAACTAATCTGCAAGATTAGACAGAACACCACAGCACCTACTGCAGCAGGCAGATTAAATTTACTCCTGGGCAAAATCTATTCCTTTTTTTGTACAAATAAAAATCAAACCTCAAATGTACATTTTC
The DNA here is from genome assembly GCF_902713425.1 of Acipenser ruthenus. Classification (NCBI taxonomy): domain Eukaryota; kingdom Metazoa; phylum Chordata; class Actinopteri; order Acipenseriformes; family Acipenseridae; genus Acipenser; species Acipenser ruthenus. The sequence continues at coordinate 23,638,020 of NC_081193.1, forward strand.
TATATTATTTAATAGTTTAAACTAACATACATACTCTTTTAGCTTTTAGATAAATGGTGGTATATGCACTAGGGCACCAAAAGCTTTGAGAAAAGCAAATGATGATGTTTTTAACACTAAGCAGCAATCTCTGGTTTGTTATGACTAAATGATGCAAATTAGGGCTGTCTATAGCTTTCAGGGCATTCGAATGAGTTGGCTGAATAAATCAAAAGATCTTGCAGTCCAGCTCCTTTAGCTTGTTGGCAGTAATAGGTAAAGAAGGTATTTAGTGGAACAATACTGTTTATTTAAGAAACATCCTTCATAATTGTCTAAGTCAACAGAACACGTGCTGCTTTTATTATGAACCAAGTGACACCCGCTCCCCACTCCCTAGAAAAAGGCACATGTGCTTAACCCTTTCCCTGCTGTGCCAGAGGAACTCCTAGATGCAGACAAACACATTATGCAGACAAACATTTAAAATTAGCAGATAGTCTTTGAATGGAGGGTTGTAGGTGTAAATAAAAAAAAAAAAAAAAGTCATTGCAGACAGCTGTTTGGGGATGGAAAGGCTGCCTTCCGACTATATAAAAATCGACCAGTAAAGCTGCTATGCAAACATTAAATTATCAATTTAGTTAATACGCCATTTCATATTTATTTATGTATTTAATTATTCTAACCTTTAAGCTTTATCTTCAAAACACAGGGTAATTTATTGAACATTTATCATTTATGGTTGACTGCCAAACTCAACATAAATCTAACCACAGTGAACTTTCTGTGAACTGGAATCAGCTGAATTGTAAAAGTCAACATTAAAAACATGAAGTGGCGAGAGAGAGAGAGAGAGAGAGAGAGAGAGAGAGAGAGAGAGAGAGAGAGAGAGAGAGAGAGAGAGAGAGGAGAATTTCAGCGCAGGAATCGCACATTTTCCAAGTTGCTCCCGCATATCTTCAGCTTTCAGTGCGGAAAAATCCCGCAGAGACATTTTCAGACACCAAACTACTGTATTTTTCACCCAATTTAGAATGCCTGAAACGATACAACAATCTATAATGAAGTGGGTGTCAGTGACAAAAGCACTATGATCCGCATTCTGAGTAGTTCTGTTTAAAATAATTAAATAAATAAATCAAAGTAGTGCTGGATAGTTTAAGTGCCACGAGACTTTATTCTCTCGTACATGATTCTCGGCCACTATCTTTAAGGATTATAGAAACTCAGTACACTGCAGTAAGTATTAGTACATTTAAAACTCAGCACCATTCATTTTGGGGCGCCAGGGCACCGAAGGTTACGTACATATTACTCGGGCACCATAAAAGCAACCTTCCTAGTTCATAGCTTGTTTAAAAGTACAGACTCAGGGCTTTCCAATGACATATTCAGTGTGTGTATGCAGTACTCCGATCGCCTGAAGTTAAGCCTCTCACCATGTGACAGAGTTCACAGCTTAAGTTTCGTTTTGAGCCTATTGCTCCGTCATTGTAGCAGCTGGACTGGAGGACAGCGTGTGTTCATCTTCGCCCCTCCCGAGTCAGCGCAGGGGTGGTAGCAGTGAGCTGAGCCTAAAAAATAATTGGGCGTTTCAAATTGGGGAGAAAATAATAAAAAAAATAATTGGCAACGACTAAATTATTAAAAAAAAAAAAAATGTATTTAATTTATTTAACCAGTAAATTTACCCATTGAGACTGTGACCAAAATGTACTTGGGGCAATAATTTAGAAATTACAAATACAACCAACACAATAAAATGTGCGGTTCAAGCTTGATCGCAGCATACAGAGATCAGAAAACAGAATAAATAGGATATCTATTTTTAAATGTGATTGTGGACTGATTTTTTGAATTTTTTTTAAATAAAATTATAAATATGTAGCTACAGTACGCAGTTCTAGGAAATGAACTGTTCATTGTAAAGAGAACATAAAAAAAACCTGTCATCATATCCAAAAACTGTAAACTAACAAGAAAAAATTGTTAGGCTTTACATAGTACACGCAAAAAAAAACCAAAAAAAAAACCAGCAACGGAGCCTCTTTTGATTTGTGGGCTTGCAGCGATCCTGAATTTCTGTTGAAACTGGTGGGTTTAATTTGTTGTTGTATTGTTGTTGTCTGTAGCAGAAGTGAATGCATGTTCAGCACGCAGCAGACGAGATGTACTGTCAGCATGATTTTCAAAAGGGGCAAAATAAAAACTAGGTTGCAAAATGATTAATGTAACCACGTCACTTGATTTATATTTTAAAAGCATCAACAACAAGACTCATTTAATCTAAACCCCTTGAAAGCCATATACTTAGTGACCCAAATCAGCTTTTAGAAATCACTTTGCGACCTAGTTTTTATTTTGCCCCTTTTGTAAATCATGCTGTAAGTGTGGCACTGGAACTCACTTTAACAGTAGACAAGTAACCGTTTTTCTGTCCAATGAGCCGTCAGAACGTTTTAAATAAATAAACCTCCCACTCAGTTTTAGTGCTTTACTCTATTACGCGGTTCAGTGACTAACTTTCTGTTTAAATAACTGCATTCAGACACTCAATCCAATGTAGCGGCAGCAGGGATTGAAGTACGGTGTGCCGAAAGGCTCAAAACACAGCAGTGCGATTAATGTGTGTTAAAATAATTACTCTAAAAACATTTATGCATTAATCGTAGAAGTTAACTGCGATTGACAGCCCTAATTACAATATAGCTGTAACCAAACCTGATTATTTGGGAAAATGTATTTATTTATTTATTTTTTAAACATATTCTCATCTCTACCACATATAGTATGCCTGATCCTGTTGCAACTTACATAATATGAAAGGAAACGTTGTCGACTATATTTCATATAGGGTCAGGCATGCAGTACAAACTATCCAGTAGTTAAACATAGATAAATGAAAACAGTGAAAAACAGACAGAAATAGGGCTGAGTGCAGAGTTAAAATAAATAAATAATGGAGCGCTGGTTAAAAAGAAAAGCACCTTTTTCTTCTGCTCCAGCAAAAACTTCTCATCAGGCAATGGCAAAAGCAATGGAGAGTGCTCTGTCAAAGTGATGGACAGCTTTTAGGTCTCCTGAAAGCAGCTTATTTTAAAAGCAATGCCAGTGTGAATGATGATGCAGTAAAATATATACGGCTGCAGCATAGGGGGGGAAATCCCCCCAGCACACAAAAATGAAATTCAAGCCCTGATATATATACTTTTAAATCGAACATGGAGTTTGAACATAGACAATAGCTTTACCAAAGCAATTCTGCTGATCGAACTTGGTATACTATCTTGAGGCAGTAAAGGCAGTCATTCATACATAGTTCCAAAAGCTTTTTGCATCTGTATTAATAACCTAAATGCGTTTTTTTAACAAAGATAACAATCAAAATGTTGTTTGGAATCACTGGTATGACATTTGCCATATTATCCCTTCCCTGCCCAGTTGTGTTAAAGTACACAAAGAGAACTTCCTTGAAGGTCTACAGATCAGTTCTCTCTGGAGAACCTAAGAATGCTCAACAAAAGGAGCTATTATAAAAGGCTTCTGATGCTTGCTACTGTTCACATCCGCTAAAGGGCTGCATTTTTGTTCTTGATGCAGGAGTCCTCCGATCGGCCAATAGGTTAAAGTAGTATATGCTCTAGTAATAGTTTGGCCAGTGGGTCAATTAACCATTTGTTGCATTTTTGCTGCATAGCTGCATTCTTCATGTACACCCTACAACCGGGGATGCAATGTTAACAGGTGTTTGTATTTGTGTACCCTCTTCAAGCCAGAGTTAACCTCACCTTATCCCTAGCTTTAATTATGGCAGCAGCCTTTACAACAACTAAAATGACTACTTAGGGTCAGATCTGTACATAGTGGCCTATGGCACACTGAAGGACAACATGGGGTTATAACCAGCTTCCTGACGGGATTTAGTTATGAACACATATCCCAGGGCACTTTAAAAAACACTCTACACTTCAAGCAAGCAAAAGCTAGATCAAAAATAGACTTTTTTAAAAATCTGCCTTTGACGGTGTCAGCCGCCTCTGATCTCCACATTACGCCAGACACAGAATTCCTCTCTGAGATCAAGAGGCAGAAGAACTATTCCATCTGTCAACTACAGAATTTTGCCAGGGACATATTACTCTTAAGATAGGACACACCAAGCCTATAGGCAATGTTTGTAAGCGAGGAGTAGTTGTTAGCTGGTACAATTATGGTAAGGGTATATACAGCACAAGACAAAAACACTTTGGAAGACATGCATTGTTAAATGCATATGACTGAAAAATGCACACTTGTCTTTCATGAATACACTATGAAATTAAGTTTTTCTAATGGGCACCTCCACTCCCCTCTTTTCCTCCAGGAAAGCGGCTCTGGTTGCCAGGTTGTCTGCAGCCCCTAATGATCCGCAGTAACAATCAGCTCCTCAGTTCCTGCGAGAGCAGCACTTCACTAACACTTCATTGTTTTACTTTTCCTGGTCCGACGTCGTCAAGATCCTGACTCGTTAACAAAAACAAACTGCTCTTTCATTGGGCCTCGCCATCCCTGGTTGTTAACAGGGGCTCTCTCTGCTTTTCCACACACATTATCCAGTGATAGGCAGGCTTTCGCTAATTTACCAGCTATTAATCTTGGCAAAAGGAACGAGATAAGGTTTACAATGACCAAAAATGATGACTACTAATTTGTGTTTTTGATCACAGTTTAGTAACTGGCTACCTCATTTCTTATAAAATGTTATTTTTTTTTCTATTTATTTATTTGGACCTCATGATTCTGCATCATGGATTCAATGTCTTTATTCATCACTTCCCGTGAGACATCTAAACAAGCAGACTAGTATAGATTACTATAGATCATATGCAGACAGAAAATACTGTCAGTGAAAATCCTATACAATTTAGCAACACTTCCGGATTGCATACTTGGAAAAGGCACCCACATTTGATATTGAAGGAGGCATTGGTTGAGCGCGCCTCCTCCTTGCTGACCGTGTTGGTGGCCACACACTGGAAGTTGCCAGCATCCTCGTGGCGGTCTACGGCTGTGAATTTCAGGTTGCTGCTCTCCTTGAAGCGTCTCTCCGAGTCCTGGACGGGCACACCGTCGTGCAACCAGTCGAACGCCATGTTGGTTGGATTCTCCACCTCACAGCGCAGGATGGCGCTACGCCCATGGAGGGCATCCTGGGACTTTGGCTCCTTGGTAAAGTAGATGGCTGCCTGGACACAGAGAACTGTCAGGAGAGAGAAGGAGAGCCAGAGAGAGGAAAGAGATGAGATTTAGTCTGGTGCTGATTATGCACGGAGGGTGGACAATTGTCAATACAAAAAAAAAAATATCCTTATCAAGTTTCATCACAACTATACAAGAGGTTACCTAGATAAATGAAGAAAAAAAAATAGATACAGACAGACAGGTGCCAATCTTTATACTATGATAACACTCAATACAAAAGCATGCACTTAAGTTTCATCACAATTGGGGAAAGCAGCTCTCTAGATGCAAACCTTTGAAGTGTAGCATCTGCCCATTGGCCTCATTTAACTGCTATTTCTCCACCGATATACTTTCCATCCTGCTTTTAAAATGGTCTGTGTATATTGCAGCAAATCTACGTCACCCTATGGTAGTTAAGCTGTTGATGGCACCTGGCAGCGTGCCGGCTATGCTTAGCCTGTGGCGTACATCATTAGAAGGCTTTAGTTTTCCCATGTGCTGATTGAAAGATGAACATATTCCACTCTATAAAGCATAAATCATACACATGATCACGAAAATGTAATTCTGCTTCTGTGGGACATTTCTCAAGCTTCAGAGCTGCAAAAAACAGCTTTCAACAGGAGAAAGCTAAAAGTGTTGTGCAATACTTTGAACACTACTTAACAGAAACATTAAGGAACACTGTAAACAACGTACTTCCTAAAGTATTATTAATCAATGCTATGACCTTGGTAACAGGAGCGCACTAGGTTGGCCAATTCAGTACTTTTATTAGAACACATGCACTATATACTAACAACGTGGCTTTTACAAATGTATATCCACCAGGTTGCAATACACCACCACCACCACTGCATTGTACTGCAATTCAACTCTTTCCACACAGTAATAAATATTGCATAGAAGACATACCATCATACTGCAAAGACCACATACTATAACAAACTGGATTGTAATAAAAGCAAACAGTGAAAACAAGTTCCAAAAAAAAAATATTAATTGTGGAAATACTTAGCTCAGCTTGCTGCTCTGGAAAAAGTGATATTTCAGACAATTTTCTAGCATGTAATTAGGGCACAGCGCTACACAGTAAATCCCCCCAGGCACCTGTATTCTATGTTTCAGGGAAATCTTCTATTGAAAAAGAAAAGGTCAAGACTGTACAAGGGTATGGGGCTTCCCACTGACCCTGCCTCTCAATGGGGCTCCACTAGATGCAAAGCTGGTAGGTGGGAAAAATCCTTATGATCTACCATTCTCTCCAAATTTTTACCAATGCTACTCGCACTAATTCCACCCTTGATCTCTCTTCCTGGGAGATGAACGAGCAGGCATGGCACTAAATAAAACAAGGAGCCTTTTCAGAAATGAAAGTCCAGTTTGTACAAGCCGAATGATTGCAGAACTTTTTCTAGTTGAGTCTGAAAAGGATTCCAATATGGCTTAGTAACCCATTCATACCCATATTCCCAGGGATGGAAATAAGATTCCTATTGCATAGCAGTTTCACCCATTCCAGGTTTTCTTACAAGCTTGATTAGCCACAGTGTATAAGTAACAAGCTCAGGTGTGTCTTATTAAACCTATAGAAAAAACAGGAATGGATCAAACTGCTATGCAATGGCAGTCTTATTTCCATCTCTATCTGTTTATATATATATATAAAAAAAACACGCTTTAAATGTCCAACTTTTTTTCAGAATGAAAAAATCCCTGTACAGTACAAGCTGTTTGACGGCTCTGGGCTGTTACTTGGGACATCCATGTATGCAAAGGACACAGACATGAGCTTTTTATATGCTATGAACAAGGACAGTAAGGGTTTAAGCAAATACAAACAGCTGTTTCTGCTGTCTGGAAAAAGAAAATAGCAGCACTTTTTTCCTCTTTCATTGTATTTCTCTTTCAGCATTTCCTAAAAGGGTGAAGGTAGTATCACGAGAAAGGAAAAGACAGCACACAAGGTCATCATGTTTGTTTGAAAGGACCCTGTTCTTGCTCTGCTCGGCACTCCCACGCAACTGCATGACCTCATCACTGTGACCTAGCGGGGATTCTGGGATTCCAAATGCTTTTGCTTCTTCAGTCTTAACAGAACTGCAGACAGACAGCCCGCAGATGGTTCAAATAGCTGGCCAGCCATCCAGAACCTTTCCAAAATACACAGGCTGATGAAACAACAAGAACTCTGAGAAGTGCAACGTGGGAGGGGGGTGCGGAAACAATAAACACCCCAATTAAAAATGTTGTAAAGGGTTGATCTGCTCAGATGTCGCTCATTGCCATCGGGAGTTTTCAAGTAACGAATGAAGATGACTGGATGTGCACCCCAGGTGGTTAGGGCGCTTTGCAAACTGCATTTTAGGAATTTTCTATTATGGTTATACACTTGATTATACATTCATCGCTGTGAATACGCAGATACATTTGTTCATTGAAGCAGAACCTTTTTTTTTTTTTTTTTAAACTGCTTTAGGGAGATAGAGTGATAAAAAGCAGGCAGTCGTTAAATTTAAGAAAATGCTGCATTTTGGAAACTCTTGAAGGCTTCCTGGCCCGCAGACAACAGTGAAGTGGACTGTTGAACAGGCGCCATTTCAATGTGTGCTGTAATAGCAGCTGAGAATTCCTGCGTTTGTCTGATTTGAGCAACATGGTTTTTACTCATTCAAGTTTTTAATGAAAACTTGGTGGAGCAGGGCCTTTATGGGAAGTTCAGCAGTTCCAACCAGAGCTAATGCAGTGGAAGGCTATTAAAGGTAAGCTTAGATAAGATAAATAAGAAATGTTTAATAATGCTACTATTTTTATTTTTACCAAATAAGAGAGAAGAATTTGGTTAACACTCCTTTAACTGGAAGCGAACATGATGAGAACATGTAAGAGATTGGACCAAAGTTTATCTACAGTAGTTCTTTCAGGAACCTGTTAGGTTTACCTGTATTACAGTGAGGATTAGTAATAAGTGTTTGAGTAAAGCTTGGTGGCACAAAGGCTTAGCAAGGGCTCTCCTGTAGGAACAATACAACTGCTGTAACCAGGTTATGGAGTGTTCTGACCCTGTCATCACCCCTTCATGTAAAAAATTAAGAATTTCACCCACAAACCAAATTCCATGATAAATCTATGCTGCTCTACAACTTCAATAAAAAAAGGCACACACGACCCGCCCGTCCCCCACTCCTTACAAATGGCACAACAGTACTTACCTTAACTGATCCTATTAACCCGTGCATCACAAGCACCCCTCCACCCCAAACAGTAAAATCAGCCTGAAAATTCTGTAAAGCAAATTATCAGAACGCCAATAGTTCAAAAGCCAAATTTTATTTAAATAAATAAACAAACAAACAAACATTTATTTTATCAGTATGAGAGACACCTGTGACCCTTCCCTTTTCCAGGTGGAATTGGGCCACTCCCATAAAATTACACAGGTAATTGTTTTTTGCAGTGGAATATGTCTCCAGTGAGTCAGCCATCTCTCTATGTTGTGCGTAATCACAAAGGTATTTACAAAGCCCAGTAACAGAGCACATAACTACAAATCCATTAACTCAGGCTGGCGATAAAGCTATAAAACAACAACAACAAATGCTTCTCTTAGACTTCCTCAAAGCACACTGGAGTTTTATGGAGTTTTATGGGTTTTTGTCATTATCAGTCAAGTCCAGGGCCTATGGTAGATTTACTACAGCAGCTGTTCCTTTGGCATGCATACTGTACTGTACATATGCAATTTACATTCATTACATAAAATCAACTTTAAAAAATCAGGAATAAAAAACCAGCAGGGCTGTGTTCAAAGGTTCGTTCGCTAGCCAGGAACTCGAAGGTAGTTTTAAACCTTCGATTGTTTGTCATGTGGCATTCGCACACTTTTTTTTTCTCTTTCTGGTAACAAACTGTTTGACATTGTGTGAATAAAATCACACATTAAAAGTCACTTGCATGCAAAAATGCATATTATGTAAATAAAAGTTGTATTAAAATCCATTACCAAATCGTTATACGTAGCAACTCTATATGGCACCGCTGCCGTGTATGGAGCAGGGTACAGTATCCAAAGCACTGGTGGGGGGGGAGTTGTACCTATAGCGATTGTATTGCTTCAGTAAAACATGTACTGAATACTTAGTGTACAAGACAGTGTAAGAGAAGTGCTATGGTAGAATATGTTTGAAACGTACAAAATATACGCCAACACTAAATTTTAATTTCGAAAACTGAGCACCGTCTTCCCCTCCCCCCTCCAGCTCATGTTATCCAGAGGCAAACCTTTAATTTCTTCATTTGTCATCTCAACAGCAAAGCATGGTATAGCGCAGTGGCCCTCAAAGTAATTTGGGCACGGGCATAAATTGATCTTGCGGGCATGCTGTTTTAGTGGGAGTTATTCTTGGCTCACTATGATAAGGCCAAGTCTCAGGCAGTAATTGTGCGTGCTGCGCTTATTCTTTAAATAATTTATATAAAATATGCAATGCAAGTATTTTTAAATAGCATGAATAAACTAAAATAAGAGGATAGACTGCGTCTCACTTTGCTTCAATTTGGCAAATTTGTCAGCACTACTCTGTTTTAAAAGATCGCTCATCTCCAGTACAATTACTCAGAGAAAGTGGATTCGTAACTAAATCGACTACGGTGTTTCCCTTGTCTGGTGAAATTAAAATATATATATATATATATATATAGAGAGAATTAAAATCTAAATACTGAAATGTACTATTTTTCTCAATAACAATTGTCGATATTCAGTGCTTCATATTAACACCCCGCCTCTGCTCACGAATGATTGGACAGCTGTCAGATCTTTCACTTTCCCACTGGCTACTCACTCGCCTTCAATTTTCATGCAGAATACCATGAACGGCCCCTGCTTGCTTATGATTGGATAGCTGCGTAAAACTTAGCACATATGGGGGCTCCCGAGTGGTGCATCCAGTAAAGGCGCTCCGTGTGGAGTGCAGGATGTGCCCTATAGTCTGGACGTCGCGAGTTCGAGTCCAGGCTATTCCTTTGCCGACTGAGGACAGGAACTTCCAGGGGGCGGCTCTCAATTGGCCGAGCGTCGCCCGAGGGATGGGAGGGTTAGGTCGGCCAGGGTGTCCTCGGCTCACCGCGCACCAGCAACTCCTGTAGTCTTTGAGGACCACTGGTATAGCGTAAGTTGTATTGAAAGAAATGTCTCAAAACCCCTTTGCTGTTTGGGATTTTTTTTGTTAAATGCCCAGACAACCAAAAAAAAAGTTGAATGCAAACTGTGCAATCGACTGTTGATGTATCATGGAGGCACAACCAATCTGCAGGGTCACTTTACAAGCATAAGTTCATATTATTAATATTTTTTTAGTAGTAGTAAAATGTGACTGATAACCTGCTTGGAACGGTGACTGTTAAATAAAGCTTTGTTTCGTCCAAGTCCACTGCAGTTGGTGCTGCTGCAATGCAAGTTTACTGTATCGCAAGCAGCATCAATTACGTGTAAATAAACGTGTATTTTTATTTTTATTGAAATTATAAAAAACATGATTACTGTTCTATAGTATTTTTAAACCATGTGAATTATGCAAATTAGTATCAAAAGGTTCGACCCTTCCTTCGCTAATGCTTTGCGAACCTTCGAAGGCCAAAATGTACCCTTCGTTGCAGCCCTAAAAAACAGCTACTGTACTTGCTTATATAAAATAAAAACTCATAAAAGGCCTTGTTGTTTTGGTGACTAGCACAAGTTACCGAAACCACAGCTTTACCCTTGCATCTGCATGCAGCATTTAAAGCAAGAATGCTTCATTTCATCTAGTCTTGGAAAACTTCTGTCCTGTAGTTAGACAGTAAAGATCCCTGGTTAAGATCAACAGCAAGCAAAGCTAATGACATTCCAATAAGTGGGTTTAGGGCTCCTTTGGAACACTGTCAGGCGCTACACGCAGATCCAAAAAGGAAATCCACACCCTTTTCATTGCTTTTATTCACTTCCTGTCTAGACCCTTGAACTGAAGAACAGATTTTTATTTTCAGAGATGCTGTCCAGTTTGCTGTATACCGCAATACAATTACAAAACAAGTATGCTAATGGAGCAACAAGCTGTAAATACAAAATCTCTACTAAAATATTGATGACTATGATCTACATTGTGGTACAATGTTCAATAACAATGCAAGTGTGATGTCCAGTGTATAGGCTTAGGACAGATGGACAGGTATCTCTGTATACTTTCAGATTCTGACTTTCACAATACCCAAGATCACCCATCAGCTGCCAACACAGAGAGTTGCTATTTATTGCTTGAATGTTTAGGGACATCTGATAACATTTGATTGGAATGAATGTTAAGACAAAAGACTCATTGAATAAAACGTGCTGTGACAGAAATAAAGGCGACACTAGATTTAGAGCATATTTAATTAGCGCAGGCAAGTTGTTCACACATGCAGACTTCTTGAGCAGCAGGATTTCCTGCTTATAAAATCAGACCTACAGCAGAAGCAGAATTCTGTTAATTGTTTACAGGAATGGGACACAATACTTTCATTTTTAAACAAACTCTTAAAATACTGCCGCTTTTAACATTACATACTGTAGCTTACACAACTTTACTGCTGAACTGGCCAAAGGCAAGCAACACGACTGTTTCCGATTAGATTCCCGGCATGTAAAGGAACCCCATTTTACTCTTTTAATGAACTATAGATCACTAGAGCAGGACTTGTGATTACGGCAATACTATATTCAGTGCAACCATTAGATAAACGCCAGGCTTTCCTGCAATGGAAACTCATCTACCGGTAATATTTTTAAAATCAGGTGAATTTAAATTACTGCGGCAAAACACCAACACTTATGACCTGAACATGTATACAGTAGTATAACACTGATGATAGTTTATAAGTAACTAAAAATGTTAGTTACAAAAAACAAAAAAAACAATAACCGCAGTCTCTGTATTGTATTGCCTGTGTCAGGTTTACTTTGATTTGGGATGGAAGTAGTTTTCTTCCATCACAACCAAGAAAAAAATATATTAAATCATATTAAATAAAAGCAAAACCAACCCCATCATTAATGCAGCTAATTCTGAACTTCCAATACTAAAACCATGATAAATTACTTTCCGATTTTATGTTTTACAGGCTGTGTGGTCCAGTGGTTAAAGAAAAGGGCTTATAACCAGGAGGTCCCCGGTTCAAATCCCACCTCAGCCACTGACTCATTGTGTGACCCTGAGCAAGTCACTTAACCTCCTTGTGCTCCGTCTTTCAGGTGAGACGTAATTTTAAGTGACTCTGCAGCTGATGCATAGTTCACACACCCTAGTCTCTGTAAGTCGCCTTGGATAAAGGCGTCTGCTAAATAAACAAATAATAATAACAGGCATTGTGTACTTTATTACAGGCTATAATGACTAGAGGGGGGAGATACGGGAACATCTGGGTTTCTCAAATATTATAAAACATCCTTATACACCACAAACCTGTTATTAGAAGGCCTTTAAAAGGCCACAAATCTATTTTTGTGCTGACACTGCCAATGGGATGATCATAACACAGGAAGAGATAGTGCTACTTAGATGCATTGCTTCCAGTATATTTATTGCAGAGATCTTCTGCGTAGAACTTAGTGTCAAATTGAACCTTACTAAATAGCAACATTTGCTTTTCAAAACCATATTAAAATACAGTGATGGCTATGCTGTATGAAAACCTCTGTGATCCTGAAACATGTGCTTTAAAAAAGTCACTTCAAAAGTAATCCTCTATATTAATAAATCAACACACAGTCCAACACTGAACACCTCCCTTGTGTTCGTTCTTTAGCCAGTGCGGTACAGTTCTCTGCGCTTCGCATTCAAAACTACTGATCAGCTCCTATTGCTTTTCACAGATTTTAGAATGGAATGAAAATTAAAAGAAACTAAACATTTGTATTCAGTTTAAGTTTCACAACGGTTTGTGCAAAAAGGAGTTGCCAAAAACAGCTTTAAGTTGGTGGACCTTTCTCCAATATCATCAGAAGGAATAGTGCCAAAGATACCATTCACACACTTGTATTTAAAAAAAAGTTTTTTTTTTTTTTTCCTCTTCCAGTCTCTCCACTACTGTATCTCAGATTTCCATCAGAGGCCTAAATCCCAGACAATGGAGGGGAAATATTTGACTTGAAGTATGTGTACAGAGTATAGAATTATTTACTATACACTAAAGTTGATGATAAAACAGCAGACGTCAAATATTTGTCAAACACTTGGGTCTATACAATATTCCAGACCCTGGTGCCAAAAAAAGATTCAACAGTAAAGTGTACATAAAAAGGAGACTGTTATCAGCTCAAGTCCTGAATCTACAGGGCTGTGAAAACCTAGAGAACTTCTACAAAACAGAAGAAAGCCAGGCGTTCAGTATCACAGTAAGATGCAGTACGTACAGTACAATACGCAACTGTCCTAGAGCCTACAGTAGCAAAGGGCTGACCAAACTTTGCTCAAAGGGGGAACAGCCCACAATGGACTGATACTGTTCAGGTACTGTTTTAAAAAAAAAAAAAAAAAAAAAAAAGTAAAACATATAGTAATTTTTGGGGTTCAACAATTTGAAACTCCTGATCATCAATTGCCAGAAGCATCAGGGCTAAGCTGACAAGTCATGAGCTAGATCCCTCCCACCCCAGGGGATTTGCAGCCCTAGGAGTACAGGGTTTGCAGGGCTATGGTACTGTAGATTTTTTCTCAGCAGTTTGGAAATCTACTGCAGGTCTAAATGAAGAAAATGTGCACAAGTGTCTCGGTTTCACAGGCCTTTCATTACTAGAACCTCTAAATTAAATCTTAATCTCACACCTTGCTCTGCACCACCCCTACAACCTCCTCCGGGTCTAAATGTTAATGTGGAAAACAAAAAAAAACCCACACACAAATATCAGGCTTTGCACGTCCCTCACTGAAACTTAACAAAACTGTTTCACGCAGCACAGGGATGCAGAGTAGGTGTTTAATCCTAGAAACTAGCAAAAGTGATTTCAGATCATTTTATAATATCCTGTCCAGCTCTTCTTGAGGATGAGACAAACATCCTAAACAATTATCTTTACTGAAAAAGTAAATACCAAAACGACACAAAAAGGACATATTCCATTAAAGGGATTGATAGTAAGCTTTTCCGATTTTCAAAATTAACATTATGTAAAAGCAATTTACCCAGGGTTTAAAGGACATTGGAGACAATGCTCATGATTCCTAGTATGGCTATTGCAAGATCGGCTTCAGAAAGTTGCATGATGTTTGCAAACAGTGTGCCGTATCAACACAAACTGTTTGATAAGTGAAGTATTGTGAGACAACTTAAAATGTGCTTACAATTACCAAGAAACAGACAGAAGTTTATAGTTTCCGTTTATTTAATCAAACCTACAGTACAAAAGCTGAGGCTGCACAGACAGCAGAACGTTTATATGGAGCAATGCCTTGCACAAGACAGGCAGCCTTGGTGGACTCATAGAACACGACTGTGGCATTGTTTGATCTTTAAAATAAAAAAAATAAGACAGATTTCTTGTAGGCCAAACCAAATCCTGATAATCTACTGAAAACAGAAGTTATCCAGGCTCATCCTGAAGATGATTGCTTCATCATGTACATTTGTAGACAACATCCGTTAAATACATCAGAATTACTGTATCTCTGGATGTGACCAGAATGTGCCCCAGAAAGCAAAAAAAAGAAAAAAAGGAAAGCATGGACTGAATACATTCGAGCAACTGAAACAAATGATTCATGTGCAAAATAGACAGCTGCTTTGATGTCCTTTGTATAGTAAAGCCTGGACTCTCCCCTTTCAACGTGCTAAACCATCAGAGTGGCCTGCTCAAAAGACAACCAACTAAATGGGAGTGTTAGGGAGGGGGTTGTTCATTATAACACTTTTTTTTTAAAGGGGAACTGCATCTTCAGGTTTGCATGCCTTTTCTTCTGAACTGCAGGAGGCCATATCACTTACCTCTAATCCATTTTAAACATTTGATACACGGAAAAAGCTGAATACCCCCTAAAGCGAGAATACCCCCCCTCCCCAAAACGACTCTATCTGTATATCGCTATGGAAACAAACCCTGTAAAATACACCCCTGCGCCGCAACAGAGAGCTCACTGTTTGAGTCTCACTGCCCCTTGGCCTCAGGAAATCTAGAGGACTGGGTGAATTAATGGACCAAATGTTGGGGAAGATTATATTTCTGTAATACATCCACATTCAGGGGGTTGACTGGTGGCTGTCTCAAACACTGGCCAAATCTTATAAATACTAAGCGAATATTAAATACATTATTTTATTTATTTTTTTTACCCCAATTTTCTAAAAAGAGACCTTGAGAAAACAAACGCAAAAGATTCACCCCTGCTGGCTCGAAACACACTTGGTCACTTGTACTTGACCTACAGTAGTGAACAGAGCATACTGCATCCACTGTTTGCATGCCCTGTGCTGCTTAATGTGCTGGGTTCTGGAACACTCAGCAATCTGTAGAGTCCAGAGATCGGGACTTGGGTAGAAAGAGGGGCTATGAATGTTCACTAGTGGGTAAGTGTTCAGACAGTGTTTTTCAATTGGACTAAGAGCCATTGTTCAAGTATGCCAACATACCAGCTTTTGTTTCAACTAAGAATTAACTACAATCAGCTTGGTTTTCCCAGTGCCTAAAAGAAGCCACTAAAAGCCTTTAAATGATCAGCTGGCCCCACATATTGTACACCAGCCCACAATCTATCTTTTAAAAAGTAAATGGTTGAAACAATACCCTGGACTATCAGGGGTAGGCCACTTGATAACTGGAGCGGACAACCATTCCGCTATAAAATGTCAAATGTATCGTATAGGACGGGGTGAATGGTAGTTGCTTTATTAGCAATTGCAAAACTACTAGAAAACCTAAAAAGTCATGGTGAGTGTGGATGCCACGCAATCTTGTAGCACACATGACCTTGCAATTCAGACGAGTGATCTTGAGAGACTCGGGAACACTGTGGTGTGAACGTCTAACCAACCAGGATTAACCAAACCACATATCCAGTGATGGCCCTAGTTATAGTCTAATTAATAAAAAGGTGGCAGCTGTGGTAAATAATTGGGCATCCTCAGTACACAGCAAAATGAACTGCAATTGAATTGATGACCACATCAGACGTATCGTAGACTATTTTTTAATCCAGGGACCAATCTGTTGGTTGGGTGTGAAAGTGATCCTTTCTGTCAACAAATATTGATCTCTGATTTACCGTAAGAGGGCTCAGATGATGAGGCACAATACTAATCAATTCCATATTCAAGGTTTACCCTTAAGGTTACCAGCAATCAGTGTTAACAGGATATGCAGGGGTCAGGAGGTTTTCAAAACAGACCACATTTTCTCAAACCTGGAAACAGACCAAGACTTAAAACTTGCAGTAATAACAAAAGACAGCAAGTTTACATAATATTAAAAAAAAGAGTTCGGGCTTATTCAAATATTTAAAACGTACAAAAAAAACCAACATGCAGTATCTACAGTAGCTACCATTTTTTTAGTTTCTCAGAAAAAAAGTCTGTTTGACAATCACTGCTATGGACACCAATGGATGCCAAGTTCTATAACTGACTTGCCCAGCACTCAAAGAACAGTGGTAACCAGTAAAATAAGCATCTGACAAAAAGATCATGCAAAGGAAAATAGGTATTTACCAAATCAGTATGTTAACTACTGTATTAATAATAATAATAATAATAATAATAATAATAATAATAATAATAATATTTATTTCTTAGCAGACGCCCTTATCCAGGGCGACTTACAATTGTTACAAGATATCACATTATTTTTACATACAATTACATTATTTTTACATACAATTACCCATTTATACAGTTGGGTTTTTACTGGAGCAACCTAGGTAAAGTACCTTGCTCAAGGGTACAGCAGCAGTGTCCCCCACCGAGGACTGAACCCACGACCCTCCAGTCAAGAGTCCAGAGCCCTAACCACTACTCCACACTGCTGCCCCTACTGTATAGTCATTGTATTAAAACATGCAATTTCTCTACTAGGTTTTCCCCTTTACCGTTATGTTTGAGCATCCACTAACTTATAATTAAGCATGCTTTGCAATTTTCTGCATGCATTGTTGTTTTTCTACAAAGTAGGCGACCCATTTACACTATAGAAGAACAGAAAATGAATAGATCTGCATCCCAGTGAGAACTTGGATACAACAGAACTACTACTGCATTAAATTCCTTTTGTTTTGTGGTTTCTTATGCTACACAGGAGAGCTTTAAAAAGTAAGTAATTCTACAATCTATAATCCTAAATTCTCTACAGATGGTAGTGGATTGTTTAGTTAACTTGTTTTGCGCATCATATGAACCCAGCGATTCAAGCATTTTTTAAATGTGGGAAATGACTTTCGAGTCTACCATGATCCCCTTAATATATACCTGTAGTATACATTGTATGTAGACTTATTTTTATAAAAAAAACCAAAAAAAAAAACCACAACTCTACAAAATAAAGTACTGCAGCTGATTGAGCTGGTAGAGGGAAGAAAAAAAAAACAGAACAGAGGAGTCACTCTGCTTGTGATCTGGTTGTTTAGTGAACCCCTGAAACCTTTCTATAAACCAATAAAGAATGGAGGCAAGAAAATGAATGTTGTTATATCCGTGGTCAGTACACCTTTAGATACCGACTCGCTAGAACGGAACACCTTAATTGTAGCACTTCCCCTGGCTAAATGTACTCTCTACACAGCCAATTCTGACTTTAATGAAACACTTAGTATCTACTAAAAGCACACACCTTGAGAAGGATGGAGAGATGTACTAATATGCAACGTGCAACACTAATGGCATTTAACCTTGTCTGAGAAATCCGTTCATAAATAACTGCTGTACTTTCCTCTTCATAATCTCTGATATTTATAAACCAATCAATATGTATGATACTGCGAGATAAAACTAAACTAGAATATAAATGTCCCCATATTAGTTTAGGTGAGCAAGAGAATGAAAGCACCTTGAGGGGGAACTAATGGACATTTTCAAATAGCGCACTGACACAACACAGCTGCACATTTTTTCCCTGAACCACCATTATCATGTTATTATCCACTATAAAGGAACGTGCTAATCTTATTTTAATCTCTTAATTACAAATACGGTACCATGGTATTTGATAATTACTGTGATCTCTAATCCCAATGTTGTAGTGTTGCCAAACATAACATACCATTCTCATCAGCTTTATAATCCAACAGCTGTTATTTGGCATGAAACATGGCTGAAAAAAGAAGAAAAAAATAAGAGAAACACAAATCAGGGAAAGAAAAAAAACCTTTGCAAAATCCTTACTGTACTGTAGGTCTTAAGATTGTTTCCAAAGTAATTCTGTTGCACTAAAGAGTAGGTTGCTTCAACCTTTAGTTTTTATTCCTGCACATGAATGAATGAATGAATGAATGAATGAATGAATGAATGAATGAATGAATGAATGTACAACCCTGTTTCCCCAGGTTTGATAAGAGTCACAAGTTGTGGTAACAAAACCGTATACTGGCAAGGGGAGGCTAATGAAAGTACTGTTTTTTGGGGTAATTTCTTGCCAAGAGACATTACAGAAGAAAGTAGAGTATGCACCTCTCGCTCCTATGGTATGCCAAAGTTAACGGGCCATTTTTTTGGTACATTGCATAATATTGCACCACCTAATTTAGGTGTGATCTCTACACTCTACTGTATAGTAAACACTATTAATCCTCAAAGCTGTAGCATGGACCCCCTTAGGTGTCCAGTTACTAATCATAAACCAACACCCTGTGATCCTGTTTTACTAAGGGAGTGTAAAAGCTGGGGCTGTAATTCAGTGTGTAACAGGGTCTAGCCCTGCCCTGCAGGGGGGTCACTTCAAAAGGTAGTAGCAGGTGGATCAAAGCTGTGGCTCACCAGTTTATGTCCAACCCACGAACCATAAAGACACCAGTAAAGATGTCACAAATATGGAAATCAAATCTCACCCCATCATGGAATATTCAGTAATTAAACATTGGGATATCCTAGAAGTATAGGGTGGGGGAAATTATACTAAAAATTTACCCAAAAACAGGGAGGACATCTGTCTGATTACACAGAGATCTAACCCTGAGAACCGATATTTAGGAATACAGATATTTCCTCTTTTTAAAACACAATAATCTACTACAGGTGGGGGCACAATAAACACAAGAGTATCCTGTTTAATCAAACCCCTTAAGGAGCCATTCTGATAGATGTTCTGTTCCTGTGGATTACAGAGAGTTTAACATTTTAATTCCACAAACACAAGTGTGCCCCTAGGTGGTTTTCACACCTTGGCAAGCCTTCGCACAGAGGTGTCAGACTGGGAAGGAGCTATCGTCTGTGACAGCAAAGGATGTAGCAATGTATACTTAACAATGAAGAACACAGAAAAACAGTGTCTGGTTTATATACGCTACACATGTAACTGACCGTAATGCTGCTATCAAATGTGTTCTCTGGAAACCAAACTTTGCTGTCTGGTTTTCCTTCAAAAAAGGGGGGCAACTAATGTCCAAGCATGTTCACCTGCTGTATATAAAAAATAAATAGTAATCTACACTTGGGGAATGAAACAAACCTGTAAACTTCAGGCTAATGCACAGGAAGATTGTTAATACCCTGTCGTTTAATTTGTAGTTTGATGACAGATATATAAAATGGGGCCTTTCACGTTTCTGTCTATAGTCAATATCCTTAGAGTAAAATTATTTTGTCTACAATACCTGCTTTCACACACCATTGCACTTAATGAGAATCAACCCCACTCCCATTCATACTGTAGTTAAGGTACTCCCTAGTGACACAAGAATGTGATCTGGATACACTCTGCACTGCATTGTATCTGAATTGCGTGTCTGAGCAGCCAAGCTGGAAATTCAATGCCCTGACCTCCCGAGCTGGAGAGGGCACGAGCACCAGAGGGGAGCCTTGAGAGCCGTGCATCTGGAGATAAATTCACTCCCCTACAGTGTGAAACCACCGAAAGAAAATATAAAGCCAGTAAAAAAGGATAGAAGGACATGCATCAATTCCTTCTGTCCCTAGTTGCAGATTTAAAAGGAGTACTGTAGCTCTTCATTATAGAAGTGTGACTCTTTAAAACTGGGTTATAAATGGGGCCCTGTTCACAAAGCTTAACAAAGCTTGACACTTTGAGAACGTTAAAGAAACAGCAGTCTGGAACATTTTTGTTCACAATTCTACAGGGATACAAAGACACTTTACAAGCTACAGTATAGTACTGCTGAATTACCAGCAACTTCACACTCATGTAGAATCAAAAGCTACGGAGGCAGGTAGAGAATCTATCACACACACAAAGAGAGACCATAAGTCAGTCTAGCTCTGCTTTATCTTGTTGGGGGAGATAACTCCTGACAGTCCTGCAAGATGGGGCTCTGTCCAAATAGCAACTGAGGCTGCTGTAACTTAATTACCTAAATGAACATACATTCTGCTTGATGTTGCGGCGGGAGAGTGATGGAACGGAACACAGGGCCAACATCAAAGCTGTGCCTCGACTCCTGGGATCACATGTGCTCGCTCCCAGCAGGTTAACTGGCAGCACCTGTTCCAAAGGGTTCAAGGAGCACACAAAATCAGCATTTAAACTGCTCTGCACTCTTCCATCACAAACAGACTACAGGGTTTTCAGGTCATCAAAATGAGAGAAAAAAAGATTTGGATACTACAATTTCACAAAAAGAAATACATCTGTTTTGCAACAAAACTGATAAATGTTGCAAAATAATTTGGGTGAAGAAAAAAAAAATAGTAGTATCTGGAACATTCATGATACACTTTATGAAAAACTCCAATTAGCCTTGGTGACCTTAAGGTTAAGCCCTTTCATCTATTGAAGCTGTTTCAAAACTCAACCCTGCCCAGTTTTGGAAGTCTTTCATCTGTCTGTGGTATATCAGTCCTTGGAGAGGATTTGCCTGCAGGGCTGTCCAAGGTGGTCTGATTAAACCAAGCTTCGAGTCTTCAATGCAGGCAATGGGTTCTGTCCTACTCAAGGGACCATTCTGTGAGTGATGCTCCTTAATTTGGAGTAAGAAAATCAAAAACCTGGGGGATCCTGCCCTCTGTTTACTGCATCGATGTAGCAGTATGTAACATGCACCTTTCCAACATTAGCTGTATGTGAAAGCTCGTCCCTGTAAAGGGGGGGTCACTAATATTAGTGTCCAAAAGCCTTAACATTAAAACACTGCTAAATGCATCAGTGATGTAATTATTTAAAACACTTTCTGGGCTGATAACACCAAGCTCTTATTAAATTACAGGTTTATATGATACAAATTGATAGATACGGTGCTTTGGAGTCCCAGCAAACTTCAAATTAAAGCCAGTTTACATTAAGCCTGGGCCCTAAGGGAATGCCAATTAAGTCAGTTAAGAAAAATGGTTCTCTGGACCATCAAGTAAAGAAGCCACTCTGGAGAGTATCAAATATTCCTTTTATGAAGTAGTCTTCCCCCTCCACTTGTCTTAATCTTCACTTCCTTCTTTTGCTTCCGTTCTGCTTTAAGATGAAGCATGCAATTACTTTTCCCAGCTATTTAGCTCCATGCTGGGCTCATTAATGTGAAAAAAATGAGCATCTGATTAATTTCACAGGTGCATTATTAACCATATTTCCCCTGATTAAACTTCTTGCTTATCTAGTGCTTAGTCGACACAGACAAATGCTTTGTCATTTTTTAATAATCCAGATCCACACTTCATTGATTCAGTGGTCACTGAATGAATTTCTGGCGAATGAATTGAAAGCACACTGTATCATTAACGAGGCAGGCTTGACGGCAACAAGGATCTTGTTAAAATGCAGTAAGCTATGCCACCAGACAATTTCACAGCATGAATCTTCCAAGCCTGAAGTGTTTATGAAATACCAGATGTCGCATCTTTGGCACCGATATCCCCATTTCCAAGCCGTATCTTTCTTTTTTTCTTTTCTTTATTTCCGCAAGTGGAGGGACCCCACTGAAAGTAAATGCATCTCTAATTGCCAGGGCTCATTAAAATAGGGCCCTTGACGAGGGCAAGAGGTCAGATGCTGTCAGGAGGAGACAGCATCCAGTTCCATTCCCAGCATGCACAACATCCTGTGTGCCAATTACCCATCACAAAGACTTCTCCAAGACCTGGCATGTCCGTCAGGGATAGCAAAGCCTACACTGGTTAACCCTTGTGCCCGTCAGGTCAGGAGAGTATTGTACAGCAGAGGAAGCCTACACTAACCTAAAATGTGTCCCACTGCACAGGCAGTTTGAATCATTTAGAAAACTGCTTGGACATGAGAAGAGTTAGCTGCTAATGCGATAGGTGCCCCTTCTGTGTTTGAGACTCAAACTTGTGAAAAAACACACCTGATCCCAACAGGAAGAGACAAGCAGATGATATAACACTGCAGTGCCAACTGGGATTAAAACAGGCAGTCCCCCAGTTCATGTCAAACAGAGGATCATTTAAAAACAAAACAGCTGGGACTAAAATAATATTTTTACATGCTTGCTATTCTAGTTCTCTTACCTTAATAAAGCAATTGCTAGGTTCCAGGCTTGGTTGTATGCTTGGCGTGTACATGCATCCCATGTTGCAATAGTGTTGAAGCAATATGTCTACCGTAGCTACACTATGAGATTCCCTGGAATTACCACTTGGTCCAGTTCAAAACAAGGGGCTGACAAAACACAGTAGCAGAAAGGGGTGAATGACCATGCCAGTTTTACATCCAAGACATTCCATCCATGTCAAGCAGTAAGGGCAACAGGACTTCAGAGTTACAGCTCTTTGTTTAGAGTAAACAGGCTTTAGGGCTTATCAAGTACAGTAGTCAATATTTCCAATCACTTGAATTGCTTTGAAACTTTGGCTGCTGCATTAGGTATCCCTGAAAGCAGCTGCTGCCCAACAGTGAATACTCAATGTGTTAAAACAAGGAAATGTAAGACCAAAACCCACACATTAATAAGGTCACTATTAATATCAAGTTGTAGTAAGACCAGTGCAAGTGGGGGAGGTGATGGAGGCTGTTAACAAAACACACACACAAAATACTGGCACCCCAGTTCCAACTTACAAAGCTTTATCTCCAAATCTTAACAGGTCAAAGTGACCAATTGTTAGACCCAGTGAAAATGAGTAACGGTTTACAAAAACACAGACTTGTCTGGGATGGAAATAAGACTTGTGTTGCTTAACAGTTTCACCCTTTCCAGGTTTTACTATGAGCTTGATTAGTCACAGTGTATAGGTAACCAGCTCATTAAACTCCAAGTAAAACTAGGAATGGATATAACTTATGCAATGGGAGTCTTATTTCCATACGTTTACAAAGCTTTAGTGATGGTACCAAGAACACATTACAACAATGCCCCTCTTCACTCATGGCCTGCAATGGTATTCCTTAGCTTACCCACTACACTGGATTCCAAAGCTCTGCAGTAATTTATAAGCTGATTAAAGGGAATGATATGTTATTTACCTGTCTTACAGAGAGTCTTTAGACAAGAAAGAAAGATATACTATTGTCACTCGAAGCACTGAGTGCAATAAACTGACATTGATTTACACAACCTGGGTATCAGGTTTCAGGTCAAAATCACATAAAATGTTTAAGATAACAAAGTATGTGTGACATTGAATTAAATACAGTACTGTTTTATTTATTTATTTTTTAATCCCTTCTCTCCTGCAACATATTTTACTCTGGGTAGGGAACAAAGCATTTAAGATCTGTAACACATCCTAATTATACTGTCAAGACAGGAAATGTGTTGCACAGCTTTCACTTAGAGAGCAGTACAAGGCCACAGTACAAGCTCGTCACAAAGTCTCATAAGGACAGTAAACAGGTTTTTTTTTTATGATACCCCTAAGCTCTCAAATAAAAGATTTGCTCTACTGCACACACAGGTTTATTCTAGCTTGCTTTACCACTTAGTTTTTTCTTCAGTTGATCCAAAATGAAAGACTTGGTTTAAGAATTTCAGAAGCAGAAAGAGATTTTACCTATTTATAATGACATTTACATTTTGTTTTGTAAAAAAGGATCCAAAAGGTTTATCTTCAGGACTGGAAAAAATGACTTGGAAATTACATTAAAATAAAACAAACATTTTCCAGTAGCCAAAAAGTTATATTGAGCCCAAAAAGGGAAAATCAAACAAAATTAACCCAGTGCTTTTTAAAGAGACTAACCAGAGTAACAATATACACTTCCAATCAGCAACTTAAATACAACACCCTGATGTTTAAAAATGACTCTGCCTGTCAAAACAGACAACCTATCTTTCATGGCTACTTTGAACTGGACATCATAATTGCGAGAGATGAGAATGATTAAACACATTCACAGCCCTCGAGGATAGATAGCAGATGCAATAGACAGCAAGAAGATAAAATACCTCTGCCATGCTGTTCTAAAAAGAAATCAGTATTACATTACGCACTGCAATATATCATCATCATACATAATGGGATTTTATTTTTAATACAGTACTCCCTAGTGACATGTACAGTATAGGGGGTGGAGCAAGACACTCACCAGGCAATGGATACACTTTC
This sequence comes from Acipenser ruthenus, assembly GCF_902713425.1. Taxonomy (NCBI): domain Eukaryota; kingdom Metazoa; phylum Chordata; class Actinopteri; order Acipenseriformes; family Acipenseridae; genus Acipenser; species Acipenser ruthenus. Next base: position 23,662,884 of record NC_081193.1, read on the forward strand.
GATAGAGACCTTCCAAAAGCAACATCCTTCAGTTTTAATTGCTTGCTTTCTTTTTTTTTTTTTATTTAGTAGTCGGCAATTGTTTATCATTTTTTCTCCCACTTTGGAATAGCCAATTATTTTTAGGCTCAGCTCACCGCTACCACCCCCGCGCTGATTCGTGAGCGGCAAAGACGAGCACACGCTGTCCTCCGAAGCGTCAGCTGACCACTTCTTTTCACACTGCAGACCCACCACGCAGCCTTCTTTTCAGAGCCCTCAGTAAATTAATGTTGTCGTTGCCAATCTGTTTCAGTAATTCTCATCCACAACCAAATGATGAACGGTTTATATAATAAGCATGCTCTTATCATGCTTTTTTCTTTGTACCCAAAGTAGCATTAGTTGTAGAACACAATGCAGAAGGAATTCATCTTCTTGTCAATGCAATCCCAAAGTGTACATTGGCTTTGAAAACCAGTGGCAGAAAGATTTGCAGACACCACTTTCAACGTGGAGCATTACAGATGAACGGAAGCATCAAAAGCATACGCTGCACACAATAAGAGGAGTGTTAATGGCTGCATCAGAGCAAGCAATAGCAAACACTGAGGCCATGTGTGAAATCAGAGCACAGACAAGTTGGTACAGTATTATTTATATTGTACTATAAAAACACAGGAATGGAACACTCCATGCATGTGTGAGTATGTATGTTTGTATTTTTACTCATACACTGGCTAATTAAACTGCTAGCAAAACCTGGAAAGTATAAATGTGCTATTCAAAATGGAGTCTCTTACTGTATTTCCATTCCTCAAATACAAAATGTAAATACCACAATAGATAGTAAAACATCTGCCCCACAGCCCTTGTTGACAAGAGAGGATTTGAAAGGTTCTGTGTATACATTCTCTACAGAGCCACCATTGGAACCTGGGCAGTGGAGTGTGTCAGCTCCAAAGAGTCATGTGACAGTTACAATAATTCAATCCAACACACACACAAACCAAAAATGCTCTGTCACGTCCCAAGAGGGAAATCTTTAAAAGCTGCACTGGAGCTTTAAAAAACGGAAACAAAGGCTTTTGTACACACCACCATGTGTGGTTCTAAACTTGATTTGAAAAAAGACAACAATTAAAACCAAGAACAAAACCAAGCAGATAACCTTTTAGTGAAGTTAAACCTACAGCGAATCATACAGCGATAATCAACCACATCATGCTGAGATGCAACACTACTGCTAGGCTGAATGTAATTTAAAGCATACTGTTTATTTAATAAACCCCATTCAGGTTGTACTTTTGAGTTGTCACTGTAATAGGACTACACATTTTGGGTAATTTTTGTCAGTGTCAGTTATCAGGGATCTGCCTGGCCTCTGCTAATCTCTCCCAAGTCGACTTCCTGAACTCCTTCCAGAATTCCAAGTGTGTTCAAGTCTGGTTTACAAAGGTGATATTCATTACTCTGCAACACCGGTCACTACTGAACCATGCCTTTGCACTATTAAAAGCGCTTTGTGATGGTGGTCCACTATGAAAAGCATTATATAAAATAAAGATTGACTGATTGAGCGCACACTGTGCTGTACTAAAGCATGCTGCATTTACATCTAAGAAACGCAAAGCTACCAGCAAGAGTCAATTCACGCTTCAGTCAAGGGATCCATGTACAGCTATTGCTAAAAGTATTGCATTACTTAGAATTTTAGGATTGAGACAATACTTTAAAATTAAAATTATATGAACAAATTTAGATATTTTATATCATGTAATCAAAGAAACTACAAAATGATATCAAAAGACAAGAGTCTACCGGGAACCCATAATAGTACAGTATTTCATGTTCGGTTTCAAAGTGTCACATTTTTCAATTAGTCCGTTTTTCATGTATATGGAAAACTACAAAGCGGTATGTAATTCAATATGTTAACATAACATTATTCAGCAGGTTTCATTTGACTTTGACACAAAATTAGTTAATTCTATAGGATGATGCAAAACTTTTGGCCATTGCTGCACATACGTTTTAATTTTCAGGACACCCTCACTCAGACACATACAGTTCAGGCACTGTTGGAAAAGAAGATGCAAATCTCAATGGATTACTTGTGACACACAGTATTTGACTAAGCTACATTTGCATCAAACAATTTAACTGTACAGAATGACTTGAACAGGAATACTGCAGATCATGGAACCTACTGAAGAACTATTTTAGAATGTTTATTTCTATAAAAGGCTTAAGTTGTGAGCAGGTTCCTTCATTTGGGTTTGTCTTTTTTAAGAAGTTAAATCAAAAGAATATAGCTGGGGGCAGGGCGAAGCAGGAAATGAATTCACAGACCGCAAACATTCTTCTTCCTAGCTAGTAGAGTGTTGCAAGACTGTTCTGCATCCTCTCAATAATGAAGGCCTTGACAATAGTTTCTAAAGTGGTGATTGGAGGGGGTGCTGTCCTGCTAAGTAAGGTGATGCCTCATTCACATCTTGAAGTAATCTGTCTGTCAGTTTTTTTGCACCATACTGGTGGGCGCCTCTCTCTCTCTCTCTGTCTCTCTTAAACAGACATGGTTTGTGTGCAGCCTGAAGTGCTGCAGCTGGAGTTTTCAGGGATAATGATGACATGCCGGATCAAAATAGAACTGAAGCCAAAGCCTCTCTACTGTACTTCCAGCATTGCCAACCACACCAGCACAGCAATCCGGTGCACACTATCAGGTTTAGCCGTACAGTGCATGCATTCATTCAGTTAGTCATTCATGCATTCATTCATTCAGTCATTTCTGGGAAGCAGCTAGCAGGATGCACGTCTGCCTGGACATGCAGGAAACCATATCCCTGATACAATTATTAAAAAACACAAGACCCTATTTTAGAACAAAATCAATGCTTAGTGCACTACAACCAGGGTTTTCAAATTAAGCTGGCAGCGCAATCCACCGCTTAATACTATATTTGTGCCGGCTACTTCATTAAATATTAATTTTTGGGTATTGTCATTGTCCATTTTTTGTTGTATTATCGTACTATAGGCGATATATACAGTGCTCACCCGTTATAACACGCCTCATTATAGTGTGGAATCGGTTATAACACGGTAGGGTTGTGGCTCCCATTTGCTCCATAATGCCATTGCAGTAGCCCTTTTATACTCGTTATAAGCGGAACACAAATAGCACGGTCTTGTAACTATGGCTCCCCACTATAGCGTTATAAAGGGAGAGTACTGTATAGTACATAATAGCCTTCTCCATTGGCAGCACGCAGCACAATGTGATCGGTGTCCCGCTACCTTGCAAATACCACATACCTTAAAATGAATTAAACTCTGACTACAACCCCTAGTTAAAATAGCCTAATTTCAATAAGGATTACAATAAAGTATACTTTCAGTTTAGCCACTGAAATAATAGCAACATAGCAACTGGTAAGGGAGTTGACATATTTGGTTTGAGAGACTGTGGATTTTCTGGCAAGTCTGTGTAGAGACTCTACCTACAGTTCACATGCTGAATCATTTATTTCTGCAAAGAGGACACAGGCCACCTGTGCTAATGTATGCGTGTAATTTTATAGTGGTTTGCAGAAGTATTCACCCCCTACCAATAATGTCACATTTTGTTACAAATAATGTATGCACAGTTTTTCAAACAACCTTTTTTTATTCAAAGCTGTAGTGGTTAAACTGAACACTGTTATATGAGAAAGATGTTAAATGTCAGCAAAACTTGCAAAGAAAATGTACAAAATTAAATTTACTGGTTGCACAAGTATTCAGCCCCTTAAGTCAGTATTTGGTAGAAGCACCTTTTGCAGCAATTACTGCTATGAGTCTTTTTGGATGTCTCTACTAGCTTTGACAGTAGGATGGTGACATTTTTTACCATTCTTCAAAGAAAAATTGCTCCAGTTCTGATAAGTTTGTTGGGGATCGTCGATGGATTGCACTCCAAGTCTCGCCATAAATTTTCGATTGGATTAAAGTCAGGACTTTGACTGGGCCACTCAAGAAAATTAATTCTCCTCTTGTTCAACCACTCCAGTGTGGCTCTGGCTTTGTGCTTCGGGTCATTGTCCTGCTGAAATGTGAATTTCCTCCCAGTTTCAGAGTCTTGGCTGACTCAAACAGGTTTTACTCTAGGATTCGCCTATACTTTGCACCATCCATTCTCCCCTCTAGCCTGACAAGCTTCCCAGTCCCTGTTGAAGAGAAGCATCCCCATAACATGATGCTGCCATCACCATGCTTGACAGTTGGGATGGTGCTGACTGGGTGATGTACAGTGTTGGGCTTGGGCCCATGTATATTATAAAATATATCCAGGTGTGTGATAAACAGCTGTTCACAGGCAACTGCATATTCAAATACACATTTTAAACATTGCTTTAGACAACAGGTTTTAGACAACAGCCCCCTCCCCCCAACTCCAGATAGTATGTACTATTAAAGCAAAACTTTTGCACAGTAGATGGATGGACTCTTACTAAATTTGGTGTGGAATATTGCTGTCTGCCTCCTGCAGTGGTGTTATGGCCATGAGAACAGTCTCTGTGTGCAGCTGTCACACTGTTGCTTTATTTAATGTGAAAATTGTAATACACAGGTGTCTATTTCCAGGCGTTTGTCTATATTTCTGTAAACTGATCTCCAGCAGCAGACACCCCAGCAGGTTCTGCGGAATGGCACCCCGCTCTCAACAACTGGACAGCTTGACAGAAACCAGCAGTAAACCGACACCGATGAGCCATAAATCCAGCAGCCTTAGGCAACCAAAATAATCTGCATGGGAACTGTGCTTAATGTACATGTAATTCATTGTAAATCCGCACAATTCATTGGGACAGGAAGCATGCTCTGGGGCATGGGACCAATAAAAAGGAACAGGCCAGTAACAAGCATTTATGCAGCTTGAGTCAGCAAACACCACTTTTAGCAGATAAAACAGTGAAGTGCTATAGCAGTGATATCAAATGACAGTGAAAAAAAAAAAAAGAGGCCAATAATAAAAAATGTATTCAATTAAAGCATGACATCTTCATTCAGGCAAGGTTACTGTATTAAAAGTATACAGCAAGTACTGTCTTTTCTTATCATACTGACTTAAAAACCACGGCTTGAATTTCATTTTTGCGTACTGGGGGTGATTTCCCCCCTATGCTGCAGCCATATTCCAAAATTATTCCAAATATTCCAAAATTTTAGGGGGGAAAAGGCAAAAAAAAGGCACTTTTGCATATATTATTTATTTATTTAGCAGACACCTTTATCTAAGGCGACTTACAGAGACTAGGGTGGGTGAACTATGCATCAGCTGCAGAGTCACTTACAATTACGTCTCACCCGAAAGATGGAGCACAAGGAGGTTAAGTGACTTACTCAGGGTCACACAATGAGGTTGGAGAGCCTAGGGGTGCATACAACAAAAGACCCTAATAATTCAGGATGAGATCTTGTTACAAATACTTTTGCATTATTTTCTTAAATGACTGGCTGTGCTGTACAGGGCTTCCCTGAAGTTGAAGGCCATTTCGAGCTGCTTCGACTTAAGTGCATGCCTTAAATCAGTTATTTAGAAGAATAAAACAAACAAACAAAAAAGCAGATTTTATAATAGCATGTAATTATATGAACTGGTACATTAAGTTGGTCTGCATTCCTTTCAGCGCAATAAACAACTCAATATGGCCATTTGGAAGCCTCGACCGCATATTGTTCCAGTCAAAATCATTCTGATATTAAATAGTTTACAGAAAAAACAAACAGAACAGCCATCTTTTAAAATGTTAAAGAAATGAAAACACACATTTCTTAAAAAGCTCAAGTATGTATATCGGCATGCTTCCAAAATACAGATTAATTACTTAAGCAAGAACAAACAAACACAATCCTGCAATAGCCTAGCTTGGAGTTGTCTCGAAACTCCAGGAGTTTCCTACTGATCCTACTCGGATTAAGCCTTTTTTTTTACCCTGAAAGAGTTAATATGGTAGAATGTAGCACACATCTTCCAATACAGACCAGCCCTAGGGTTACATATCGGTTTCTCAAGCCACAAAGTATTAATCCAAAAGGAGTTTTACAGCCAGCATGAAAGCAAAAACTGTTAACCCACCACCCCCGACTTCCAAAGTTAGATTGATGTATTATACTTACTGTATAGTACATACAACACAATTGATTGCAAATAATGTATTTTATCCCCACCCAAAAAAAAATCGTCAATTTTCTTAAAAACTGTCCAGAGTACAGTATATATATACCCAACCCTTGGGGAGGTGGGTTTCAGGTCAGCTATAATCCAGGGGTTTTGAGTGACGTCTCCCTGGTGGGTTGGAAAGTCATCTGAAAATCTGGGATTCAGGTTTTCTAGAAAGCCAGATGCAGCAGCTAATAATCATAATATACAATGTGTAAAAAAATAAACAATAATAATAATAATAATAAAAAAAAGGGAGAAAGTATTTGAATTTCAAACTATGGAAAAATTGGCAGGAGGTTACAGCTGTTTTCAAGGGGGGGTTGACAAGATTGGAAATGTAATTTCCTTTCCGTTGTGTGTTTGAGTGTGCACGCCCAGGAGGTTTCAAATGCCTTAACATGGAAACATGCTGTAGAGGAAGGAGATCGAGGCATCATCATTTACTTTAGAATTTAGTGGCTGCCCATTCAGTTCCGTATTTACTGTTTTAATTAGGTGTCATACTAAAGAAGCATCAAAGATTTACAATCAGTTACAATACCGATTACAAATTAAAGGAGAAAAAACACATCTGTATTTCACTGTACAAGTAGGCCTACATATTTCTCCACGCATTTTTTTGTGTACAATGTGAATGAAGATGTGATTTTACTGTATGCACTGCAACTCTGGGTAACAAACTGTTTAGGAAACTTGTAGGAAAGTTTTTCGTCTGGATGAAAATTGACAAATAAAGATGAAAAAATAAAACAGGAGCACAAAAAAACCCAAAACAAAACAAACAATCTACATAAGCGCAGAGATACACTGCCTGATGCAGGAAAATCTTGGTGTAACAGGATCCTGCAACATCTACAGGTACTGTATCAATTTTATTTCAATCTCTGATCTGTTAATTGTTCTCCTGCTTTCTAAGCCACAGCAAAGTGGGACTACAAATCAAAGACTGCATAAAATATGCATTCATGTTCTTCCTGCTCAATGCAATTCAGTACAGGAAAGAGCACAAAGATAGTGTCAGACTAATAATTTTCATCTACCTTCTACAGAGGGAATCCCCTGATATTAGCTAAAAACACAGCAGATGTATAATGCATTAGTCTAAACACAGGGGGAAAAGTTACATAATCTTGACTGAATACTCATTTACCCCTCAATCAATCAATATGGAATTTATACTGCAGGATGTATTGTACATCTGCTTCCTGGAAACAGACATTTGTATGAGGCCATATGGAAATCATATAAAAGCTAAGATGTCCATGCTTCGTGAAATTAAATAACCCTCTTACGAATTGGGATATATTGTCCATACAGTGCATCTGCACTGCCGTACATTGCTACAGTAAATGATCACACATCATTACAAGTCACTTTCCTTCAGTAATCCAAACAAAGTTGTTGGCATGTTTAATTAATTTTCATGCAAGTAAAAATGCACAGGCCAAAACAATTATCCAAGTAGGGACCTCTGGATTTTCGAACTCAGTAATTAATTTCAATTGTCATAGACAAAAAAAATAATAATAAACACACAGGACTAGTTCCCTTTTACAATGATTGGTTATACAAATACAGAAGCACCACTGTTAATTCAATTAAAGCCGAACATTTGTATTTCATGAATCTAGATCAGACATAACAAGCAGCAAAATTTACGCTTTCCCTGAAGGACGCAGTGAATGCAGACGTAACCTTTAAATAATTCCTTGGGGAATCCGCACATCACTTAACACGTTTTCCGTGCTGCAAATTCTTCCTCCAACCAAGTCTAGCTAGTGGAGGTCAAGCATGGAAACGATTTACCTTGAACCCCCCCCCCATAAACAAACAAACAAACATGCATGCAGCGGTCTAACTGACATTGCGACTAGCTAATTCAACACAATCTTTCTGCACACAGTAAACAAATCTACCCTGTAGCTCAAACTACTTCCCAACAATCACTTAAAATGCATCGCAGTCTGATCTGCTACACATCTTCCAATTGCACAATATGCATGCTAAATGGTTTGATGAATAAGGACATTTTGTATGACAAGGAGAAACAAGCCAACAATTGAGAAAGCTAGCCGCCAGAAAAAAAAAGCTGTAAATGCTCTAAGCAAGGTGTGAACATGCAGCTAATTACAAAACACTGAGTCAACCTCTGCAGAGGATGCTGCTCAACAAAGAAACATTTTCAACTGAAACAGGAGGCCATGTTTATTAGCTTTAAATTACAAGGAGAGGCAAGGGATTGGAAGGAGTGGTCGGGTTCTATTTCATCACCGCTGAAAGGATTTTTATAGGAGGGCAATTGACCATGCTTAAACAGAGTTATTGTGACGAGGAAATTGTACTAAAAAGGTACTAAAATTCCAAGCAGCCACTTAAGTGTGATAACTGTAACCAAACAGTAGATTCCACAATCTTTTTTAACCCCTACATCTTCTATACATCATTTAAGCTCTCATCTTGGTTACAACAACAAACACCAATTCAGGATCCAATTTTCATTGTTGGTAATTGGTGATTAATAAAATAAGTTCACATCATGTTAGCTTACAACAACAGCTAACGCTGTAAGCCATGGACCCCCCTTTTTTGAAGTATAAATGATTCCATTTTGAACAAATCCCTTCAGAAACACCTTTCAAGAATCTTGGTACAGTACTTAAATCATTAATCTGCCTGAAAAATAATTTTGCTGAGCCAACATGAATTTTGGAACATGCAAGATGTATGGTTTGTATATGGACAATGCAGAGTTAAGGGAGGGAATTTTAAATTAAATGAGAACGTCTATTTTACTTGGCATGCCCTGTGCAACAGTAGACGGGCCCCATTCCAACACGCTCAATGGTTAAATAAGCATTTGAATGGCCTGCCCTTGGTTTAGCTGACCCTAAACCACTTCTATGAATGTTTCATGAGGTTTAGAGGCAGTTGGTTACCCTGAATCAATACTGGTTCTGTCGTATCAGTGACGTATATAAACTGCTGATCCCTATCCTGTTTCCTTTAATGGATGCCAATGGTAAATGCCCAATACTGCTACATTTATACTGCAAGCTGCTCACTGCAACAGCAATATGCAGCAATATTACTTAACTGTCTGTGTCTCGGGTTGCTGTTGAAAGATGCTGACCGCCAGTGGAGCAGACAGGCTGTGTTTGGCTGATTCAGCAGCTGCAGGTAGAGGAATGGTTGCTTTCGTCTGTACAAAGTATTGATAGGCTGGTTTTGGTGGATAATAAAATAAATTTGAACCAATTGTGTCTTTATTTAGTATTTCCTGTGCAATAGATGTGAATTTCATTACGGAAAGTTAAAATGAAATAGACGGCACTTGTGCGGATTGATTTTATGTTTGATTCACAGTTGATGCTGTGATGTTCCAGCAGGCATATACTGTCTGACAGAAGCCTGCTAAAGCTGGAAGCTGATGGTACTGAATCGATTCTAAAAACTGTTAGAATCTTACAAGTACAGCATACAGTACAATGCATTGATTGACAAATGCTAACCTACCAGTCAGTCACATAAAAACATGCAATCTGGCCACCGCATATAGAAACAAAGTAAGTTGACAATAAAACTGCATTTCTGCATCATGGGTCTGAAGCACTCTTTTAGGTAAAATATTATAGCACAGGAAGCTTTGCACTCAGAGCCAAATTCAGAACAGGAGGGTCAACGAGTTGATCTCAGCAGATCAGGAAAGTTTTTCAACCCTCTAATGGATTTGTTGTTCTGGCCAGCACTCTTATGAATTAGATTTATATAAACCCCCCCCCCACCTCTCTCTCTCTCATATAACCCATAAACTGAAAGCCCATTCTTCTTGCTAGGGCCAAACCTATCTTGGCATGCACATTGCTAACACAAGCTTCAAGGAAAAAAGTACATGACCCAAATGAAAGGCATATGGGCTCCAATTTAATTACAGACTCATTCTGATCTCATTACTAACAAGAACCACTTGTTCTCTGCTACAGCACTTTGAGGAGAGCTCTGAATGTTACCACAGCTTAGTGCAATTTCAAACCCTGCTTCAAAAAAAAAAAAAAAAAAAAAAAAAAAAACTCTGAAAAACTTTTTCATCCTTCAGTGAATGGGCGTTTTAACACACAAAAAAGTAGAGCCCTCCCTTTATGGTTCAAACTGTTAAGTGACAGATGAATGCAAACACTTTAATCTGCCTGGGTATCCCAGACTTCCTCCCCTCTAAAATAAATTAAAATAAATACACAAACTACCCTAGCACCACCCTTGTGATCAAACAAGTCCAAATACACAATCCTATTTCTGCGTTAGATAGACTTTTCCCTTTAAATTACTGCCAAAAAAAAAACACAACACACAGAAGAAGGAACTGAAAAGGCTAAAAAAATACATATGACAGCATGGCTTAACCCTCTATCAATTCAATTTTATGTACGATACATTATACAGTATTAAAGCCTGAAAGCTTCAATATGTAATACTGCACAGTAGCTGAAAAGAGACCGCTTCAACAACTTCACACAAGAAGCCTTTTCACATATAAAACCACCATTCAAAAATACAAGCTGGGCTTAATGGTATAGTTTGTGTAGCCTTTTTAAATACTGTAATGGCGTCATTGCTGGGCTACCTGTACAGCCAACCCGTGTTGCACGTATGCAAAGGGAATGGAAATCGCTAGATATCTCTTTAGAAAACAAGAAACAATACTGATGCTGTCCTGCCCATCTCTGAGAAGCGGAGAGGAGGCCCAGCTTCACCCTATACTGTTAAATATCATGATCCCCGGATAAGCCACTTCACAAAGGAATGTCCATCACCTATTAAACCACTGGCTGGAAGGGGCCTACTGGTGTGATAAAACCTCATAAAGCAATACTAGAAGACACTTCTGCTGTATTAAAATGGCCATTAAAGAACTTCATTCCCCAAGCTCCCAGATGGTCCAGAGTTGCAGTATCCAACACAGAATCAGGAACATACTGCAAATTGGGTGAAGGTTTTTCTAAGAGCCAGCCTGGGAAGAGAGAGACTCGCAGACCAACATCTTGCACAATGAATTCCTTAGGATCAGTAGATAGGAATGCTGGATTGATATGTTAGTCAGTTTTTCTTGGAGCCACTCCAAACTTCCATGCAGAATTTAAGTAGGAAAGGTGGACCCTGTAGACAGAGGCAGGGGGGTGGGGGCACTTATGCTTACTAACATTCTAATTGAAATAACGTCTGGTCACAGCAGAGCTATACCTTGTATAGATATAGATCCTATACACAAATTTTAAAATTGTCTCAAGTAAACCGTAGAAAATGAAGCATATAAGTGTATTACACAGACTTTTATAACATAAATTTTACAAGTAAAAATAATATGCACAGATCAAAGCATTAGATAGTTGAACTGAACTAATTTGCACTTATTATTCAGAGTCTGCTCCCCCTCTCCTGCTTCAGGCTCAGCACAGCTGGACTCAGTCACTGGAAGGTAAGGAAGACAGGCCCGCTTTGTCCTGCCGCGGAGACTTCGGACATCGATCAGGGTATTGTGCACAATATTCATTAAGTGTTTTCCTCTTGTGCCCCATTTTCAAATCAAACTAGTAACTGTTACCGTATACCTATAGCAAAAGCCTACCTACATCTAAACCTGCTAATTTCAAAGTATGCGCTTTGAATGACAAGCGCTGTAGCTGGCAACTGAAAGTGCACAGTCGGTGCAGGTCATGATGAATGACAGTCATTTAAGCGAATGAGAGCATTGTAGCGCTGCTTCAGTCAATGAGATCTGTCAGAACAAGGTGAAATGACAGTGACAGTGAAACTGCAGTACTAACGGACCACTGAGATGATTGACAGTGACCCCTAGCCATTCAGAGCGGAAAGGAGACGGGACAGATCCTCTAGGTACACATGCATGCTTTCATACATTGTACGTATTAGATATAGGAAATCACACAGGCGTCAGTCAGACTACAGCTTTGAACTATGTTTGTGTTTTACAATGATTTGTCACACCTGGTTGTATTGAACCACAAAGTGGCTATAACTTATTTCCATGCCTGAAGGAAATTACTAGCAATTTAATGCGTTTCACTACTGAATTCATGAAGACCACAGCACTGCTTTTAAACAAACAAATAAAAATACATAAGGGACAACACAACAGCAGGAAATTCACTGTAGCTCCACTAAACAGGGCAGCAGTGTGGAGTAGTGGTTAGGGCTCTGGACTCTTGACCGGAGGGTTGTGGGTTCAATCCCCAGTGGGGACACTGCTGTTGTACCCTTGAGCAAGGTACTTTACCTAGATTGCTCCAGTAAAAACCCAACTGTATAAATGGGTAATTGTATGTAAAAATAATGTGAAATAATGTATAATGTGATATCTTGTAACAATTGTAAGTCGCCCTGGATAAGGGCGTCTGCTAAGAAATAAATAATAATAATAATAATAATAATAATCCTATGAAACAATAAATCAACTCCGCTGAAGGAGGAAAAAATAAAATCACTTGACTGTATGCATTACAGCTCCCAATGCAGATTGTTTAAAAATAACTAACAGGTCTAAACAACTTTTGTTTTGTCTAATAATCCTACTTGACATCTTTATTTTGCTCCCCGATAATCCCTGTGCTCTAGCGGTTTAGCATAGCAGCCAGCAACGTCTCACTTCCAAGCCATTTATTTAAACTCTCGCTTGTCAAGAACCATCTGCAAGGAATATGATCTGCCCGGCTGCTCAGGTCTTAGCATCTGTTGGCGCCAGGCAAGAACCACCAACCTTTTTGGAAACCACAAGGAGTTCTGGAGCAAGGGATCAGGAGCCACGGAGAATAATATACTTGTACTGGCATCTGGATGTAATGCTGGGGCAATAATTTATATCCCTAAAATAACACCAGAAATTCAAATCTAGAATTGAGGACTTTCATATGAAGATTCATTGGTCAAACCATGCTGAGAAGTTATTGGGAGGGTGCAGTGACATTGCTACACTGAAAACTCCCTCCATTAGCGTATGCATTCACAGGAACCTTTAGTTCTTGTAACTAAAGATACAATTATATGAGTTAGTGTTCACTCCAAATCTGGAACCAGTGTTAAGAAAGGCGTACCTTTTCAAATGTTGAACCTAACAGAACATAACAGAACCTACTACACATAACATGGTAAGTTTTCTAGTCATTGGTAACGTAGCTTTGGCATTTCCTTTTACCATATTTGTGTTAGTCAGTACTCCAACATGCAATACAAAAATGGTGCTTCCCAGGGATGGAAATAAGACTCCCATTGCAAAACCTGATCTTGTTACCTATACACGAGGCTAAGGAAGCTTGTATTAAAACCTGGAACGCGTGAATCTGCTATGCAATAGGAGTCTTATTCCCATCCCGACATCCTCAAGCCATACAGATTTAGGCCAGGAATGAAATCAGGTAATAAACACAAACAAGCACAGCAGATTACCCGTGCAGAGGCAAGTTAAATCATGGTAGGCGTTGTGTAGACTGGATAAAAGTACAGTAGTCACTACGGAGATCAACACTTTATGGTCAATCCAAAAGCTTTTCAAAACAAACAAACTGCCAGCTACACTAAACAAGTCTGGGCATTGCCGACGGATGAGATTAACAAACAGAAGCAATTCCTTTGTAACAAAAAAAATAAAAAAATTATATATATATATATATATATATATATATATATAAAAAGATTGGGGCTTTAAAAAATAAAAATAAACCCCCCACTTTGTGTTGTCGAGTAAACTCAGCCAGTCAGTGTGCTTTACCCAAACCTTTTGGAAAGATGTCCGATTTAAAAAACAACAAGGCTGTTTCCATTTATATAATATATATATATATATATATATATATATATATATATATATATATATATATATATATATTCCCCAAAGGAAGTCGTTTATACTTTGTGCAAAGGTTAGCTAGTGAGGGAAAAACAGCCACTGTAAAGTAAGTCAACAGATGCATTTCTAACAGATATCTGCACCTCATTCTTTAAGGAGAAGTGCCTGGCCCGCTTGGCTTAACATTACTTCTTGCTGTCGGTCCCTTTTTATTTTTAGAAGCAGTCAACCGCTCCTTGCTACAGTGACTGAGATGAACATCAAGGTAACAGAAAACACTCATTGGGCCAAAACCTTTTAATAAATGAATGAATGAATGAATGAATGAATCAATCAATCAATCAATCTGAAACTCTCCCAAGTTCCATTCTGTTTCGAATTAGCGAAACATTACGTTACCAGATTCACAGCCCCAAAGTATGCAATCAAGAGGATCGAAGGTTTCTTCCTGTGGTTTTCAATTGCCTGCTCTTACATTCCAGCCAGCACTCATTTCTGCAGATACTGCCTGCTAATAGTTTGATGTGAAGCAGCGTTTCTTTATCAATTTCTGTTTTTGACCAAACCACTTAATCCTTGTTTTCTTCACGAGGAAAATGTTCAATGAAAACCAGTGTTTTAAAATGATTTGAAACACTCTGCTCCATTTGCTGTTTAACCGATGGTGGTGACAGTTTACAGTAGCATGGTGTAGACTGAGACATGCCAGTTATTAGAAGGTTTTTCCACTTTACAAGTATGATTTATTGGCAACATACAATGCATGAAAAATAAATATGCATATAAGCAATGCATGGTAACAAATGTCTGGACGTCAATGTTTTTGCAGTTCTACCAATGTACAACGCAAGGTTCATCGCATGGCTCAGTTTAAAATCTTACTTATCAAACAGAGTTGAAAGCAGCCAAGGTGTCTGCTCCCTGTCTGTTTCTTTTGCAAACTTATTTATATCTGGCAACCATTAGGTCTCTAATTGTGAAGTGTTATGAGCTCATTCTCTAATAGAGGAATGGTTTAAAAAAAAAAAAAATCAAAAAAAAACCCCACAACAAACTGCTGCTTAGTTACCATGCTTTTGTAGGGGGTAAAAAAAAATCTATTAAAAAAATTTATTTAAAAAATCTATTAAAAAAATCACAGCTGGTTTTGAAACAGAAAGCTTGTCAACTGGTCTGATTTATGGGTGCTGTGGCTAAGGAGCTTCATACAGTATACGCTACGTGGGTATTGCAGCAAGTTATTTGACTGACTTTTGACCCAGTGAGAGTATGCCTATATCTTTTCCTTACACATTTTCCATGGATTTTGTTTGGTGGTGATAGTTTTGAGCTACAGTAGTTGGCCTGTACAGCTGTGAAATAGAACACTTTATGCACTTAAAAATCACACTCTATACAGCATGGCCAATTTAGCATGCACCCCAAAAAACAGCTGCATAAATACATAAGCCCCGAGAAAGCAGCCTGTGACGGATCTATTAAAGTTATACATTTTACAAAAAGCCAACTGACTCCTTGCATTGCTTACAGACAGGAAGCCAGACGTTTGCCTTTCTCTTTGTAAGCCTCCATGAAACCTCAAAGGGGCTGCTGAATAAAAGCTCTGAGGTCAGAGTCATCCTGCAGATAGCAGACACCAGCAAGCCTAATCAAAAATGATTTACAAAGTTTTGCTTTCGCAACAGAGTACCAGGTTAAGTATGACAAGTTAATTTGTAACTCATTTTAAAATTACCTCTAGACGGTCGAAAGAGATTTAACATGAGTTGCATACTAGAAATGTCTAATGGATTGTAAAACAGGCAATGTACCAGTGCTATTACCTTTGGCATTTTTGGGTGGAAACTAAAATGAGTCTTATTTATTTTGTTTTACAACACATCAAACTGAATTCATTAGTAAGCTTTAATCTGACAAATAAAATCAAAACACACACACAAAAAAAAAGCACACAGGTGCTGGAAGCTGTTCTCACATGAAGATTGAGTTAGCAATGAGAGTAAATCGGGGGGGGGGGTGGAGCAGCAGGCTTCCAAGTCCTGATGAACAAAGACTGCTCACAGAACAACATCCCAAGCGCCAGTAAAAGGAAACAGCTATTGTTTCATATTAGTAAGTGTGAATAGGATGTTTCTCCTCTGCCCCGAGGACCAATTCACACTTACTGAAGGTACGAGACTAAAAAAGCTAATATACAAGGACCCCTGTCTAGAACAGTTTTATAGCATGCAGAGGCAGGAAGCATAGCATTTTAACAACATGTGAACTCAATCAAATCCTCTTTCAGCCAGGTACAGAGCAGAGGTTTACAGGAAGTTCCATCCAGTCATCTAGGCCTGTCCATCTAATGGCCAGAAAATGTATTGTACTGTAGGCAAATCTTTGTGTTACAGAACACCACAAGCTGTGGAGGTTAAACTTGCTTTCAGGCAAGATTATGGGAGGACTATGCAAATTTCAGCTTTTTTTTTTTAAACAAAAAAACATGCACACACACACACAAAAAAGATTCACAAATTTAAACCCCCATATAGAGTAGGTGCACAAGCTTATATTCACGCTTGGTAAAATTAGATGGATTGGAATTATGTAGGAACAATTCATTTTAATTTGAGATACTGTTGAATTGAATTAGTTCCATCCAATATTATTTATTTTCATGTGTGCTTCACAGAGGCCCCTTAGCTAACATCCTGAAGGATATACTGCTAACACAGAGGTTTTAGTACATCAAATGTTGCTTTCAATGTCTTACTTTATTAATTTGTATTGTATTCCTTTAATTCAGTTTTCTTACTTAACCTTTGTGAGTGAATTGGCACCACAATTAGCTTTACTGTGTAACTAAATTTTTTTCATATGTATATTTGCTGTTTAACTGAACCCCAAAACATTTTAGCTTTTTATGCCCAAAGTATAACCAAGTATTTGGTTTGATCCAATCTCCAACAAGTAAGCGCATGAGGTAACATTTGAATGTGGTTTGCAGGATTTGATACCAATACCTGATAGGGCCCTTTGAAGTTTTCAAACTGGAGACTCAGATGAACTCTAAAATTTAAAAACCCAACATTTTAAAAGTTTAAACTCTAAAGTGGTGGTTAAACATTGAATAATATGCTAGACGTATAACCAGTCACGTGACAAATTTCACCAAATGCATATTTTGAAATGTATTCATTTTAGTATTTTATCATCACACACAGTAGTCCGTCGCATATCCGACTGCTGTGGTGCCACAGTAAGAGCGGACATTATAAAAGGAAGGGGTTTGGCAATTCCCTCCAAGTAGTTTTTCTAATTGGTGTTTACAGAAAGATTGACACTAGGGCGGATTTTATTCTCGGTCGATCTGGTGTTTCATTGGTGCACTGTGTGTGTTCATGCCTGTAGTTAATAAGCGCTTTTTCTGACATTTGTTATATTTTTAATAAAATGGCATCTCTAAACAAAGGAACGAGGCAAAGTCACATTTGGAAGTTTGAGGAATCGGACGAGAAAACGGTGGTATGTAAATAATTATGCCAAACAAAACTTCATTCAGTACAAATAATTAAATTAACAAATAAAATTATACATTTAAGTCATTAATTGGTCTTACGTTTTTTGTTTTCAACACAAAGTTCCACACACTGAAAAACTGGGACAACAGTCTGGACAGTACGAGTTTCTCAGTAGCCGAATACTCATTCACAAGTCTGACAATTACTTTCTACAGTTACCCAAAAAAATGTACAACATGGGAACAGTGATTCAAATGCTTGC
The DNA here is from genome assembly GCF_902713425.1 of Acipenser ruthenus. Taxonomy (NCBI): domain Eukaryota; kingdom Metazoa; phylum Chordata; class Actinopteri; order Acipenseriformes; family Acipenseridae; genus Acipenser; species Acipenser ruthenus. The sequence continues at coordinate 23,680,691 of NC_081193.1, forward strand.
TAAACTTTTTTTTTTTGGTTATAAAATATAATAAAATAGAATAGGTGTAAATCACAGCTTGGAAAGGTTCTAACAGAAAGTGGCACAAAGAAGAATACTGTACCTAGATGTGTGTAAGCCGTACAGATATAATGCAACAATACAAGAAAACCCTAGTTTATTTGTCTACATTTGGTAGATCTGTAGAACAAATATGATTACACTTATATACAATACAGTATTTTTGTTAGTGTTTTTTTTTTTTTGCTGCCGTTTTCCTCTCCCACTTCGTCTCTTCCTATCTCGCTATCTAAACTGTCCTGAGGATCACAACTTTCGGGCTCACTATCTTGGTTGGTAAACAGAAGACCAATAGCCTGCAGTGCGGTGCATTTTTTTTGCCATTCTAAAAATAAAGTAATTCAACACATAAATAGACGGCACTGCCGGGGGCGACCTCATTTTGTTTACAGAAAATAATTTTCACCAGTTTCACCAACGTTTTCTGAACTGTTTTTGCTGCTCTGTGGTAGCATTTCTATTTGTAAAAAGTAATCACGGAGAGAAAGGCAGTACAGCCCAAGAGGTGTTTGAGGGGGTTTGTTTTGAACCTGTGTAAGTTTCCCGCGGCACTCAATCGGACAAGCTGTCTGCTACGCCCTTCACACAGAGACACTGAACTTACCAAGTTATTTTCTTGATCGCTTATCCAGCAAAATATTTTCCACAATTCTTAAGTTTCTTGTTTTATCTAGCAGCTTCTGTTTATTAAAGGTACAGCGGTCTGTCACAAATTCACAGCACTGGCACAGAGCCGCTGGCATTCAAAGTGTTAAGCGTAAAAAAACGTGTCCGCCACTGTGGTGTATAAGTATGTGAAATTTACCCGTCACAGACCAAATTAACTCACGTTTGGCGGGTGTTAATTTCAAACCCTGGATATGGTTAAAACGTTTAAATGCTGACACCTGCATAGCATTTAAACTTCATAAAAATGTACCAAATGCGCATCCCTAGTCAAGACCCTCTGGGTATCATTGTGGAGAATCGCTAACTTGAGAATTAAAGCTCAACTATTGAGACAACAAAACACTAAGTATAGACATACAAATATAGATTTTTCAATAAAGTCAAGGCAATAATTCTCATTTACCACCGGTTGCTTCAGATGAATACCTCTTCCTGCCTTTCTTTGATCACTGGTGCCCCCCCTGCCCCTCCACCTCCTTTTGAAATATACCTGCAAAGTTACATAATTAATAAGCAATGAAGCAACATATTGCAATTTGCTACACCCAGTAAAGTGACTAAAAATATATATCTTATGGAAAAAAACAGCTTTCAATTATGTGCCTGCCTAGTAACTAGTCTCTCTTTCTGCAAGTCTTTCAAGCAGTCAGTGTCTAGGAAAATGTTCTCTTTCTTAGCTTTCTGATCTATAGCCAAAAGACAGTCCTTCTAATGCACCGAGAGAAGAAGAAAAAAAAAAAGCTACATACAAAAAACAGTAAAACACACAAATAAATAAATGAAGAAAATCTTTTAACTGCAGAGGACAGAAAGCCCTTTGAGTTAAGTATGCCAGTTCTCTCTAAATCATCATTAAAAAAAAAAAAGAACTCATCGTGGTTTAATGATACAGCTCTGAAGATGCTAGGGGTTTAGGTCGGCCAAGGTGTCCTCGGCTCACCGCGCACCAGCGACCCCTGTAGTCTCGTCGGGCGCCTGTGTGCTTGCCTGTACGCTGCCCGAGAGCTGCGTTGTCCTCCGACGCTGTAGCTCTTGGGTGGCTGCATGGTGAGTCCGCAGTGTGAAAAAAAGTGGTCGGCTGACGGCACACGCTTCGGAGGACAGCGTGCGTTAGTCTTCGTCCTCCCGAGCTGAGCCTAAAAATAATTGGCCATTCCAAATCAGGAGAAAATAATAATAATAAAAATAATAATTGGCAACGACTAAATTAAAAAACAAAAAAAAGAAAACTACACCTATTAAGGCTACTTGCTATGGGGGATTTTTCTTTAATTACCTTGCAAGAACTGACAGAGCTAGTTCAACATATGAGAGCTACTACATGCTCTCTTGATCCTATTCCTACAAAACCATTAAAAAGATGTTCTTGGTGTTAATACCCACATTTTTAACAAATTATAAATGGTTCACTTTTCTCCGGTATAGTTCCCTCAGCACTTAAGGTAGCTGTAGTAAAGCCTATGCTTGAAACACAATTTGGACCCTAAAGTCCCCAATAACTATTAGGGTTGCAAAGAAGTGGAAACTTACTGGGAATTTTGGAAACTTTCTAGGGAAAGTTTCAGGAATTTTGAATGAGTCGGAAATTTTGGGCATTTTATTAGACTAATAAATAAGCTCCAAAATAAATAGTTTTATTTTTCAAAACATAAAGGATATTGCTGCTCTAGAAAGAGTGCAAAGAGCAACCAGAATTATCCCTGGTTTAAAAGGCATGTCGTATGCAGACAGGCTAAAATAATTGAATCTACTCAGTCTTGAACAAAGAAGACTACGCGGTGATCTGATTCAAACATTCAAAATCCTAAAAGGTATAGATAATATCGACCCAGGGGACTTTTTTGACCTGAAAAAAGAAACAAGGACCAGGGGTCACAAATGGAGATTAGATAAAGGGGCATTCAGAACACAAAATAGGAGGCACTATTTTACACAGAGAATTGTGAGGGTCTGGAACCAACTCCCCAGTAATGTTGTTGAAGCTGACACCCTGGGATCCTTCAAGAAGCTGCTTGATGAGATTCTGGGATCAATAAGCTACTAACAACCAAACGAGCAAGATGGGCTGAATGGCCTCTTCTCGTTTGTAAACTTTCTTATGTTCTTATGCCAAGAGGTCAGAAACATTGATCTACTTTCTTCTGAAACAATTGAGTTACCGAGTACTCTAATCCAAGATCACTCATCTGTTCAGTATTACAAAATGAAAATTCCCAAAGTTCCCACAAAATTCCCCAGGTGGAAAATGCACAGACATTTTGCAACCCTAATAACTATAGGCCAATCTCCAACCTACAATTCTTAGATAAGGTTCTAGAGAGAGTTGTTGCAATTCAAATTACAAAAAATTCTAACTCAATGGTATATTCGAGAAGTTTCAGTCTGGTTTTCATGCTACACATAGCACCGAGATGGCCCTTGTCAGAGTTGTGAATGATCTGCTAATAAGCTCTGACTTTCCATCAGTTTTAATTCTTCTAGATCTAAGTGCTACCTTTGATACTGTAGACCATTCCATCCTAGTGAATCGTCTTGAAAGGACAGTAGGACTGTATGGCCTTGTCCTATCCTGGTTCAAATCTTATCTTTCTGATAAGTTTGTTTGTCTCTACTGGGGAGGTAAAATTGGCATTATCAGAAGTTGTCTGTGATGTTCCAAAGGGCTCCATTCTAGGTCCCTTGTTGTTTTCATTATATATGCTACAGTTTGGGTACTCAGAAGGATGGATACCAATTTCCTGCAAGTGCAGATTCAGCGGCACTCATCAGTCCAGCATTGTATGAGATTGTTTTGTTTAAAATACAGTATATTCAATTTAATGGGTACACATTTTTTGTGGTTTATCTTGGCATGGGCAAAACAGAACACATTTGCAAAATGAACCAAAAGGCATGTCGTATGCAGATAGGCTAAAATAATTGAATCTATTCAGTCTTGAACAAAGAAGACTACGTGGTGATCTGATTCAAGCATTCAAAATTCTAAAAGGTATTGACAATGTCGACCAGGGGACTTTTTCGACCAGGGGTCACAAATGGAGAGTAGATAAAGGGGCATTCAGAACAGAAAATAGGAGGCACTTTTTTACACAGAGAATTGTGAGGGTCTGGAACCAACTCCCCAGTAATGTTGTTGAAGCCGACAACCTGGGATCCTTTAAGAAGCTGCTTGATGAGATTCTGGGATCAATAAGCTACTAACAACCAAACGAGCAAGATGGGCCAAATGGCCTCCTCTCGTTTGTAAACTTTATGTTCTTATGACAGTACGGAGAGCTTGCATTGTATTTTACTGATAGAAGGTTACAGTAACCTCCTGATTCTAATTGAAGTGATTACCATGGTGCTGCGCACCGAAATTGTGAACGCTGCACTTACTTTTTATCTGAAGGGACTTGCAGCAGAATGCCTAATTAACCAAATGAATCACACACCCCTACTGGTTTATACTACATCACACAGCCAAACAATACTAACCTCAACTGAACCATGGTTTGAGGGGGCAGATACAAGTGACTCAGGAATGCTGTGGGTCCAAACTGCAGTACTCATGAGCTTTATGTAGTGCTGTACCAACGAAGGACTTAAATAGGTAAAAATGTTCCTTACTTTCCTCTGCTTGCCAAAAAACTCATAGGTGTTCTTTACCGAAGGCAGCTATAAAAATTATAATTGAAGTGAGCAGGGAGCACACAGAATTTCACACCTTGTTAGGCATTTGTCTTTAAAACAATGCAACACGTTTTACAATAGTATTTTATGAAAAGGCACATGGCACTTGTATGCTTGCCTGTTTGTAGGTGTGCAATAAAACCAACATTTATTCCAGGCATCCTAATGTGTCGTACAATGTCAATGCATATCCAAAGTTCCCATCTGCTGCTGTATGTATATGTACGTGTATATGTATAACTTCGCTTTCAAATCAAAAGATTTTCTATATACTGCAGGGATGGAAATAAGGCTACCATTGCATAACAGTTTGATCCACTGCTGTTTTTACTATGAGTTTAATAAGACACACCTGCGCTTGTTTCCTCCACACTGTGGCTAATCAGGCTCATTTTAAAACCTGGAATGGGTGAAACTGCTATGCAATAGCAGTCTTATTGCCATCCCTGTACTGTATTATATGTATCCAAGATTTACTTCTCAGCACATTAAATCAAGATGTTTTCCAGTTGGGAGGGCTGCAGCGCTTTCACATTTTATGATTCCACACAGGTGGCCCTGGTTTTGAAGACTGCTGGATTTACTGCTGATTGCTAAGGGTGCAGCAAAAAAATAAAATAAAATAAAATCCCCCTCAAGCATTTATTTATTTTTTGCATACATTTAAATAACACAAACTGGTACCATAAAAATGAAAAAAGGTTCCCCGGATAGATAATATGCATGCATAAGACCATTCAAATTGGCATGTTTTTGTGTGCCTTGATTTTTATGGGAGCTGTTCTACTGTCCTCTCTGAGCTTCTAGTCTGTTGAATCCCTTATTTCCCCATTTCATACTGTACAACCTATGAATGTCAGGGATGGAAATAATACCCCTTCTCCAGTGGCACACCCGACCCACGAGGGCTCGGTACAGTACGGGTATGGGTGGTTCTCCACTGGCTAGAACCAAACCGTGAAACTCCTGCCTCACAAGACATCTGAATCCGGCTGCGAGCCGAGCCGAGCCGGGCCAGGGGCGGGGTTAAGGCTTTCCGTCATTACGTTGCACCAGTCAATATACTCCAGAAAGACAAACAACATGGCGGAAAAAGAGCCTTGGGACACTGAGGAAGTGCAGGCTCTAGTTTATCTATGGGCAGATAGTAGTGTTCAGGAAGATCAACAAAAAAAAAAAAGAAAAAAAAAAAGAGATCAACTATCATTAAACAGGACTGGCAAATCATATTTAAAACCTTCTTTTCCCCTTCAACAGAACTAATTGAACTTTATTAAGTCGATATAATCAGTATAATTTGTGGATTATAAAGAAATTCCTAAATATTTACAAAATATAACAATACGTTGGTCTATTGGTTGGTCTGTTGGTATTACTTGTATTGTAACGCTTGAAATGTTTTTGCTTACGATTGTAAGTCGCCCTGGATAAGGGCGTCTGCTAAGAAATAAATAATAATAATAAAAAATAAATATTCATTTTTTAACACCATTTGTTTGCGCATCTTTTGGCAAACTGAGTTCATTAATAACAACAACTGTCTTTCATTGAGAGTGACGTCAGTAGCACAGTTCGGCTCTGCAGTGGAAACACAACCCCAGGCTCTTCTTAACCACACCGTGAGGGCTCGGTACGGCCCCGGTGTGGCTCGGTTGTACAGTGGAAAAGAGGCATAAGACTCCTATTGCAAAGCAGTTTCACCCATTCCAGGTTTTAGCCACAGTGTATGGGTAACAAGCTCAGGTGCGTCTTATTAAACTCATTAAACCAGGAATGGATCAAACTGCTATGTACTGGGAGTCTTTATTCCATCCCTGAATACTGCATTAGAAAGCAAGTTTGAGCAGCCCATTTTATAAAAATAAAGGCATCCTCTCCAAAAAAAAAAAATACAAGGATACTCTGAACTGCACTCCAATGTAATGATGGCTACAGTATATCTAGACACCAGTATCCTACATATGTGTCCACTTGTCAAATCAAACCTTTTTGAAAAATAGATGCTTTGTGCCAGCTCAGTAGAAGCTGCCCAGCATGTAATAAAAACTAGGCCTACAGCTGCAACATGTTTAACAAATAAAAAGGAACTTGTTCAGCTACATGATGGTGATGTGGGGAGTAAATTGCCAAAAAGAACATATGTTGACTACTGGCCAGTACATTCACCTTATTTTTTAAATATAATAGCAATGACCTGTACCACCTATCACCAAAGGTGCATTCCTGAGTGTGAAGTCATTGTGCCTCAGTAAACACAAACAGCAACAGAAATATTTGTTAATTGATTAGTTATCTTGCAGAAAAAAGGAATGCATAAGCACTTGCAGTTGGGCTGTGTGTTGCGCTTTGATCAGGCTAAGCATGGGCTCAGGACGTTCATGTCAAAATCAGTTGCATTGATTTCCCCCCCCCCCAAAAGGCATCTCTCAGATTCAACAATTCTTGGTAATGTTTAATTCCGCCAAAAAAAATAAAAAATTCCTAGTACAAAGCAGGACAGTTTGAAACAGATTTTCCAGGCAAATGCTGGATTGCTTTTTTGTTTTATTTATTTATAGTTGGTACCATACCAACAGAAAGTGACAGTAACTGGAACACAAAACTATAGGAAAGCCATTTCAAGTGCCAGTTTAACTAGGTTTAAAAAAAAAAACAAAAAAAAAAAACACAACATAAATGGATACAAAAAGTCAAAACAAGCAGACAACTTTATAAGACTTAGCACAGAAGTTGAATACAAAATCAGTAAAACTTGTTCTTACAACCCATTCATCTAAGTGGTTACTTGATCCGACTAGCCAGTAAACCAGAGAGACAGAACACATCAATGCAAGTGAATGAAAGGGGCAGCTTGAATTAGCAGCCACAAATGTTTAGCCCTCTTGGTTTATCTTCTGTCACAATTTTAAACTAAAGGTCTCTGCTATAGTAGTGTTTTATATTATTTTACGACTTGCTCTTATCTTCTGCCACTACATTTATGAAAAGTAGGGGTGGGAATTTTGAATAATAACATTCGAGTATACCAAGAATAAATATTTTGAATGCCCAAATACTCTGCATCTACTTACTCATAACAGTGACAGGTCCTTGGAATGTATTAGTAGCAGCCACAGACAGGGACGCATTATTAGATAAATTCATCAACAGCGAAGAACATCTAAGGCAGTGCTGCCCAAACCCGGTCCTGGAGAGCCCCTATCCAGCAGGTTTTATAGGTAACCTTTAATCATTAATTTCTTAACACCTGGAACAGTTTCATTGTGATCAATTAAGCAAGTCATTTAGAGATCATTAAATGAACTAACCCTTTTCAGCCCTCAATGGCCTGGATTACATGCTGGGAAAATGTCATGACTTAAGGTGGTACGACTGAATTATAATGTTAGATAGCTTTGGTTTGTTTAATTTAACAATTCCTGCTTTGAAACTTCATGTTGTATTTGATTTTTGTATAATGTATTACATTTGTATTCAAACATAAACTAAACATAAACCAAAAGTAACTAAAATGTAATCCAGATCGTACCACCTTAAATAAGTCATGACAGTAAACAAGTCATGACATTTTCCCAGCATGTAAACTGGCCCAATGACAAGTTCCCTTAATTGAACAAGTTATTTGCTTAATTGATCAATAACTTCCATGTGTTCCCCGTCTTTAGAAATTAGCGATTTAGGGTGACCTATAAAACTTACTAGATAGGGGCTCTCCAGGACCGTGTTTGGGCAGCACTGATCTAAGGCATCTAATGTATTTGAAGTAAAATTTAAAACTAGAAGAACTAAGAATACACAGGTGTTTTAACTATAAAACGCAGAACTTTATAAAAAAGGACCTTCAAAACCTTTAACTGCAATTAACACCCTTTGACAACTCGTATAAAACAAAGCACAACAAAATATATTTGCTCAATAACATCTATGCTGTAATACATAACACATAAAAAACGAGATGTACTGTACCCGGATAGTTTGCAGTCAAAATCTAAATTAAAGTTCCAAAAAAGTTCCCTCAACCCCAGTTCTGTTAAGAACCAGGTAACAATAAGATACCACTGTAAAGAAAGAGACTGAAGACTGTCAGTTCTGGAAAAAGCAGCTAATTAGGCTACTTGTCTACCTTTGGCTAAGGTTTGTCCCTGTCTAGCAGCAAACTACTGCATTTGAGTGAACATTAAAAACATTTTTGCATGCCTCTACTAGTGAGTCCCATTCTGTTCCCTTCTAGTGTGAGCGTGTATGGCATGGCTACGCTGCATTTCCATACCAAGCTACTATTCCCTTCTACAAGCAGTTGGGACAGATATAATTATATGAGCAAATCATGGAAAAACAAGGACACTACATAGCGATGTAATGAGTGAAAAAATCTGGCGTATCCCCAATAAAAAAAAATAAAAAGCTAATTACGCAGAAAATTCATAAAGCAGCTTGCTCCTTTCAAGCTAAATCTGTTTGAACAAAGTTTAGAATGCATCTTCTTAACATGATCTAGTGCATGTGGACTGGCACGTTATTATAACTCTACCTTTACAGTACAGTCACCACCGCTTAGAACAGGCGTGTTTGTGTTAATGTGATTCACCTGCAGTAAGCGATGGACGTTTTAAACACCCACACAATAACCTGACAATCAAAATCACCAGTACAGTAATCAAAACAAACAAGCATGTATGCAGTTAAAAATCTTTATTAAGACACTCATTACACGAATAAAGAAAAAGTATTAAAACCTATGTAATAAAAAGTAAGTGCAAAAAAGTAATGCAAGTGCAGAAATGTTCAGTACAGGTCGGCTACATTACTGCAAATTGTTTCTTTTTGCAAGTATGGACGGCAAATCTTGTCAGCGTTTTCTAACAAATCCCAATTCAGCTCTATATCTGCATGCTGCTCCATATTAGCAGTGTTAAGCCCGGGACAGACAGGTGCGGCACGCGAGGCATTTTGCTGCCTGTTTCGCTGCCATTGCTTTCATATGGTGTTGGATAGATCAGCACAGGACGATACCGCGAGTCCCACAGTGATGCTGAGTGGCACCGCTCAAATTGAATCCAGAGTGATTAACCAATGACAGCCAAGTGTTGACAACATGTGCTTGCCAGGAAAAATCATGAATGAAACTGCTGGTTACGGAGGTGTCCAAGCACCCTGGCAAGTCAGTATTTTATACATAAGCGTCCTTGCTGCCTTTTTTATAATTTCTGTAGTTCACCACTACTTTTACTAAATAACTGGCTGTAAAAGGATATATTTTCAAACACCTTAGCAGTAGGCTACTTGCTGTCAGCAACGTACTGTATGTTTCCTTGCCAAGTTCAGATCGCTCATTTCATACACGTGCATATCGATGACACAAAAACAGCGCTGAAAAACAAACCAGTGTGTAAACAGCTGATTGATCAATCTGTCAAGCTTTTACTACAGTAAAGTGCTATTTTGTATTTAAATCTTTGTGAATGGCAGGGTAACGGGGTGAAAACAGCTGATTGGTGGATTAGTCAGCATGAGCCTACAGTAATAAGCAGTGTGTTTGTTATTTTAATCTATGTGAATGGCACATAATGAGATCCAAACAGCTGAGTTTGCCCGAAATGTACAGCGTGCTTAACACGGTATAAACGATGCCTTTATTATTGAAATTGATGGGAATGGCAAACAGCAAACACTATTTGTTCGATATAAACGACTGCCCGAAATAACCCTGAATGATGTAAGTGGTGGATACTGTATCTAATCATGAAGCACACTGCAGGTGTTGCACGAGCTGGTTCTCAAGCTGGATCTTGGAAGCTGTGTTGGCACTTGGAAATTACAAATTAAATTAAGTCAACATGAGCACACTTCAAGGGGAAAAGTTTTGACAAAAGCCTTCACACAGCTCTACAATTACAAGGACACAACAACCTCCTGCACTTACTGTAGGACTGGAGAAAACACAGCCGCCAAGCATTTTAGTTTTTTTAATATGGCATCAGCACAGCTTCGACAATCTAAAGCCCCACAAAACATTTGTATGTACGTGACAAACCACCTATTAGAACCACTTGCCAAATTGTGATGAAACATGGTAATGAAATTTTGGATGGGTGATATTTATACATACAGTACTTCTACATGAAGCTAAATGGTATCAGCAGCACAAGCACCAGTTTGGCTCTTGGGAATCATACTCACATTCAGTTTTTCAAATCAGCTGGCAAAACCTAAGCCAGGATTCTTGCAGTGGTGTAGTAACTAGACATCATTAAAAAAAGCCTTTTAATGCACACCTGCATCCCATCATCTTCTCTCCAACACCACTAAATTTCCTTTAAAACACATAAATGAAAGTCATTTTTCAAGTACAATGATTGGTTTAACCTCCTGGTGTTTTCTGTGTGTGTGTTTTTTTTTCTTTTAAGGTTGCAGTGAAATAAAGAGGACAAGTCTTCAGCTTAACTCAGGTCAGGACATTGAGGTCAAAATCAATCTAAACAGACTGAATATAACTACTCACTGGCACACATTATATATATATATATATATATATATTAGTAAATACACACACATATATACACACACACACACTGCCTATAGAAAGTCTACACCCCCTTTCAAAATGTTCACTTTTTGTTGCCTTATAGCCTGGAATTAAAATGCATTAAAATAGTTTTTTTTTTTTTTCATTTATCTACACAGCCTACCCCACAACTTCCAAGTGAAAAAAATATTCTAGAAATTTGTAGAAAATTAATTAAAAATAAAAACTGAAATAGCTTGGTTGGATAAGTGTCCGTCCCCCTTGTAACAGCAATCCTAAATTAGCTAAGGTGTAACCAATCACCTTCAAAATCACACACCAAGTTAAGTGGCCTCCACCTGTGTTAAATTGTAGTGATTCACATGATTTCAGGATAAATTCAGCAGTTCCTGTAGGTTCCCTCTGCAGGGTAGTGCATTTCAAAGCAAGGACTCAACCATGAACACCAAGGAGCTTTCAAAAGAACTCCGGGACAAAGTTGTTTTAAGGGACAGATCGGGGGATGGGTATAAAAAAAATATCAAAGGCCTTGAATATCCCTTGGAGCACGCTCAAGATGATTATTAAGACGATTCTTAAGACAATTCTTCCTGAGCAACATACGAAGAATCCGACCCTTTCACCAACTACGCACCCAGCTCCTGGTCCAGGCCCTGGTACTCTCCCGCCTAGACTACTGCAACTCCCTCCTGGCTGGCCTCCCTGCGTCCGCCACCCGTCCGCTCCAGCTCATCCAGAACTCCGCTGCTCGCCTGGTGTTCTCTCTGCCTCGCTTCTCCCACGCAACTCAACTGCTGCGCTCACTCCACTGGCTCCCGATCACCGCTCACATCCAGTTCAAGACTCTTGTACTAGCCTACAGATGCCTTGACCAGACTGCACCCAGCTACCTCCAGATCCTCATCTCTCCCTACACCCCCACTCGACCTCTCCGCTCCTCCTGCACTAGAAGACTGGCTCTACCTCCTCTACGCTCCCCTGCCTCCAGAGCCCGCTCCTTCTCCACCCTCGCCCTGCAGTGGTGGAATGACCTTCCTACAGATGTCAGGACTGCTCAGTCCCTGACCACCTTCTGGCGCCTCCTCAAGACTCACCTCTTCAGACAGCACCTGTAGAACTCCTCTTTTTTTCCCTCTGGACACTTACCACTCTTCCTTAAATGCGCTTTACTTGCTCTTATCTGCCCCCTATTCGAGTGTTATTTAATCTGTAGTATTTTGTATTTAATTATATTCTGATGTAACTATCACTAACACTGTTATCTGCTCCGTTATGGAATCGTTTTGTCATACTTGTACTTGCTAGAACCAAAGTCATTGTATTTATCTTGCTCTTAATTGTATTATTACTTGTACTGTGATTCTTTAAATGTATTTTTGTTTACGACTGTAAGTCGCCCTGGATAAGGGCGTCTGCTATAGAAATAAATAATAATAATAATAATAATACCATGAGGCCAATGGCAACTTTGCAAGAGCTACAGGCTTTTATGGCCAAGCCTGGTCAAAGTGTACATGTGACAACAATGTCCCAAGCACTCCACAAATCTGGCCTGTATGGTAGGGTGACAAGAAGGAAGCCATTACTCAAGAAGGCCCACTTTGAATCCCGTTTGAAGTATGTAAAAAAAACACTCAGGAGATTCTGTAGCCATGTGGCAAAAAATTTTGTGGTCTGACGAAACTAAAATGGAACTTTTTGGCCTAAATGCAAAGCGTTTCACATTCCATTGCCAGCCATATATATATATATATATATAGGATAGCTGAGTTGTGTGCAGCAGGGCAGACTTGATGCTACATTAAATCCAACGATGAACTGTGAGCAGAATATTATTCTGATGCTTAAATATATATATATATATATATAGGTTGAATCCTAAATAACATGGACGGTTTAAGAAGTTATTATTATTACTATTATTATTACACAATTTGTCATTTTTATTTATCTTGCTTCATCTGCATTGGTTGCGGGTACATTTGGCGGCATTTTGACGCAGGAATGGATTACTGTGCCTTCTTTTGTTAAGTAACAAATTCAAGTTTGACTGATATTTTTATGACATCTTTTTTTTGATTAAGTGAACAATTTAAGTTTTGCTGCATTTTTTTTAAAGCAGTGCATGCTTAAAATAAGAATTTAACGAATGTTGTAGTTGACATTGCGTAGGCTACATTTCTTTTCTACTGTACAGTACAGGTTGAAGTTATAATACGCAATGTTTGACAGCAAGTGTCTATAAAAGTTAATGTCACATTATATATTTTTCTACAGAAGTGTTTTTAGTAGTACAAATGCCAAGTGTTATTTTTGTGAGACTGTTGTAAAACAAATGCATCAATTATTCCTTGTATTCATTTTCTGAAGTCAATGCTACAAGTAAACAATACCTGTTAATTTGTCATAAATACAGCAAGTAAACAATATCTGTTCATTTTTATTATAATTATAAAACCGTTTAAGTATAGGCCATATGTCTTGTTCTAGTAGTTTACAATAGCTTACCTGAACTGTATTATTATAACCGTCAGCTATCGGTATCTGCCAAGAAAATCTTTATTGATGCACCCCTAATTATATATTTATTATTACACACATACATACAGTACTGTGCAAAAGTTTTAGGCAGGTGTGAAAAAATGCTGTAAAGTAAGAATGCTTTCAAAAATAGATTATATTTATCAATTAACTAAATGCAAAGTGAGTGAACAGAAGAAAAATCTAAATCAAATCCATATTTGGTGTGACCACCCTTTGCCTTCAAAACAGCATCAATTCTTCTAGGTACACTTGCACAAAGTCAGGGATTTTGTAGGCATATAGTCAGGTGTATGATTAAACAATTATACCAAACAGGTGCTCTTTCAGGACTAGCCAATTATTTTATTCATACATATGAAAACCAAACTGTCCTAATGAACTATCAGTGGTGACTGCACACCTGTCCTTTAAAAGCACACTTTTGTCTTCAGATTAGATTTTTGCAGGAGACGCCTTCAAAGAGATGTAGCATATTTGATGATGCCTGGGGGTATTCAATGCCACCACTGTTTAGACTTAACAGACCAATAGTAGCAGGCGGGAAATCCGTTTCCGAGCCTCAGCGATTGTAACCCATTAATTTATAGTGGATTCATTTACTGGTAAGCTGGCTTAAAACAAAGGTTTTCTTTAAAGTGTCTCAATGGATCAACAGAATGAAGAACAGTTTCCCACAGTGTACATTTAACAGAAGAGCACAGTGCATGCACTACGTTACTTCCTTGATGAAGCTTATGTAACATAATGAACAATGCTGTCCAGAACAACATTCTAAAAATGTGAGCCTTTGTGCCCTGTGAAAGTGCACTGGACTTCAATAATTTAATTCAGCATTTAAACAGTTAGTCAAGTAGACGTGGATAAAATCTAATGTTCTTCACACAGTCCATTTAAACCTGTTTATTAGCAAAATAAAGTTAAGTTCACTTGGTGCAGTCTTTTTTTTTATATTGCTATCATAATGGCCAACTGTCAGAGTTTGATTCTGCATTTAACTGTAATGAGGGTGCTTCAATAGCAAGAATTATGTTTCACTGAAAAACACAATTTTTAATACCACTTCTGCTATTGGCAATTGTGCCCAATTCACTAAAGCTAAATGAGTGCTGAATGCCTAAAGTCTACTGTATATAACACAAAACGTCAATATCATAAGGCTAGTCTTGCTCTCTTCATACAAGACTGAATTACTATGGACGGCTTTAGCACTAGCATCGATTATTGTTCTCAGAAAAAGTTATTTCGCACAGATCGCTACTATAAATTTTAGCAGGAATGTATTGACTGAACTGCATGGCTGCAGCTCAGAAGACCCAGGCATGGATTCTAGGCACTGTACAGCAGCTCTGTTCCAGTCTCAACCTCAGCAGTGTCCCTGTGGTAAGGAAGGATGTAGGAGTACTTGGAAGGAAAGCCAAGGCTGGACTATACAAACTGGTAGTTGACCAATATCTAGCTCTTTATACCATGAGACTGCAGAGCAAAACAAAAAGCAAGATGGACAGTATAGGATGTCAATAAGAGATAAAGAAATGTAGTGACCGACCACAATTACAAGACACAATTGGGGCAATATAGTACACAATGGATCAAGAGACCATACAGCAGTACTCCCTAAACTGTTCCTTAAAAAGACATGAAAGAATAATTCTACTGTGTGTTACGTGAAGTACTAGAGGATCAAAATCATCAGGACCTTGCAGCTTAGTCACCAATATATTTTCTTTAATTTGCAGAATAAAATCAACCAGGAATATATTTGACAGATCTATGCAAAGTGTCATTTTTACATCTAAAATAATGAGATACAGTACATAGAAGCATGGTACCCTCCACTTTGAAATGAGCATTATTTCCATTCCTAGAAGTTTGGGAATTTTTTTTGCTTTGTCTTAGCTTGATATTGAACAGTTTAAAAAATGACAAAACAAGCTCTACAATTGAATGGAAACCTGATAAAAGCCGATTTTTATTTGTGTTGAAGACCTGCATTCATTTTATAGATATTCAAGGCTGTTTATTAAACAATTCAACCTACTGTTATTCCAAGCCTTGGAAAATTACATCAATTATCACCTTATATACATCACTGAGTGGGGCTGTATTTATTCAGAGAATGCATAAAAAATACAACTAAGCATGGCAGATGTTACCAGTTAATGTTATGACACACAGCCACATATGTGCAAATATTTAGGCTGATTATTTGATGGACTGCGGAGAGCTGATGGAATCAGTTTGGATTCTACACTGATTTATGCTGCTCAAATAAACAATAACCCCAATTGATTTTGAAAAGTCTTTTTAAGGACTGCAAAGTTGCTTTCATGAATCCATTTAAAATTTATTAAAGCACTGCAATCAATGTTGTTTACATAAGCTATGTACAAGGCTGATCTTGAGCCAAGCCAAATGGATTAGTTGAATGATGGACCCGACACATATAAAACTGTTTTTAAATCCAAGTTTCTGAAAGCAGACATGCTAAAGCGCCACATCTGCAATTATTTAGGTTTAGTCTTTAAATAATAGGCTAAGCTTATATGGAGATTTCGGAGGGGGGTCCCTGGAAAGATAATCAGTTGGTAAGTACACATGCAATTACTACTTTGCAAGGTTGGGGTCAATTCCTGTTTTCCAATTACAATTTAAAATCAATTCCCAATTCCCATTCCATCTTAATCAACTGATTAATCAAATCAAAACTGCAATTAGGCCTAACAGTACTCTCTCAATTAGCTTCTGAAAGTGGCAAAATTACTTAAATTGAAGTCACTGGTAATTAAATTGGCTTCAAATTAAAGGAGTTGAGCAATCACAATTGTCTCTGGGAATGGTTTTAAAAGGAATTGGAACTGAAAAACAGGAATTGACCCCAATCCTGCAGGTCTCTAGTATTTTTCCTTGTGTATTTAATGCAAAAACTGAGCTTTGGCACAAGAATCGGAGAAAAGTGAACACTGCAACAAAAAGCTATGACCCCTTTTTTGCCACATAGCAAAGGAACTATTCCTCTCTAGTAGTTAAGAAGCATGACAAAAGAGGAAAAT
>NC_081193.1:23699711-23769711 GCF_902713425.1 Acipenser ruthenus
TTTGTTACAAATATTTCCATATACTATTAAAGTAAAATTGAAGGCAGTGTCTCTGGGCCATGTAACCCATTTTGAGGAGTGCCCCCTATTTGACCACGGCTTCCAACTGCTCCTGGCTTTCCTTTAGGGTCACACTGACCAAGGATAATCTTGCTTTGCTCTTGATATACAGTATGATGGCATCAGAGGACCAGGCACATTACGTGCTCGCTCCAGGGCTGTTTCTGCGCCAAATTTCTTCAAAAGGAAAAACAACCAAGTGATTTCAACTGGTGCAAACACACCACTGGAGCTTGAAGAATTTGGGCCCTTAGAATATTAGAAATTACTCCAGGGAGAATATGATACAAGTGTTTACTAATACAATCTACAGTGTTGGGAAAGTTACTTTTAAAAGTAATCAGTTACAGCTACAAAGAACAAAATTGTACAGCAATTATTATTGCTTTGAAGAAAAAAAAAACTAGTTCCAGTTCCAGTTACAAAAAGTTACTTCTCAGGCACAGTTTACATTTTAGAGATTTGGTCACTGCAGCTCGAAATATTTGAAGACCCAGCTATCGAACCCACTCATTCCCTCCTCTTCTCTAGCATGATATGAAAAGCATGTTCATGTGACATGTAAGGGTTAACTTGCCCTGTTTAAGCGCTTTCTGATTTCCATGTTATGCATTAGCTGAAGTATTTTTTTCAAAATGTAACTCAAAGTATGTTATTTTTTCACATAAAATGTAACCCCACGTGTAGTTACCTGTCTGAAAAAGGAACCATTACAGTTACAAGACACTGAAAATGTAATCAGATTACAGTGATGCTTTACATTTAAGGCATTACTCCCCATGGAACATGTCTAGATTCTGGAATTAAATGTTACATATGGTACTGTATTATACAAATCTGTTCTATCTATATTAATTGACAATAACTTTATAATAATAATAATAATAATAATAATAATAATAATATATCAATTACATATAAACTCAAACTGACCATGCACACTTGCAGGTCAAAGCTTGGAACACACGTAGGTCCACATTTTTCACAAGACTGGTTGTTAAGGCAAATACCAACGAGTCTAGTGCCCCTAACATGAACCCTCGGTCTACAGGCTGAGAAGATTGGATGATGGATAACATATCATGCATTAATAGTGAATTTATACTTCAAATATCAACACAGCAAGGTGATTTATATTGGTGACTGTCACAGTAATAGATACAGGGTAAGACACTGCGGTACTGTTGGTAGCTATTGAATCAATACTTTCAAAAAACAGAATGTATACAGAAATGATACACAGCTAAACAGCCGCTAAAATAAGAGAGCCTAAAGTAATGTTGGCATATCTCTTGATATATTTGCATTTTAAAGCATGCTTGCATTTCCCAGTGTAATATAATATTATATGTGTTCTGTATGTTATTCTTTCTGTTTAGCTTATTATTTGCATCTAAATGTTCCTGCATAAATTACTTCTGAAAAAAAGTGAGCCGTTGAAACAGATGTCAAGATATGTTTTTTTTGTTTTGTTTTGTTTTTTTTACAAATTTGAGATCACTTTTCCAGAATCTAGAAGCTAATAAAGCAAAACAAGGCCAAATACTGATGCGCTGATTCAATTGTTTACTATTATGTTATGTGTAATATGTGTTATGAATAAAGTTGTGTCTTTATTCAATGATCTATTTGTTGAAATAGAGAAACATGACATTAATCATTTGAATTTTTGTCTCTTTTTAAATTAGAGAAATGACTAGGCTTATACATATAACACATCAACAGCCCATATCGTTCCTAGGAAACCACAGCTTGACCAAGCCAACTCCCTTTGCCTTTGTCTAATAGAAGGGTGGATGTGTCTAAGTTGGTTACCTAGCAACTGGGCTGGTTTGGTCATAGTTCTGATATCTTCCAGGCTCTGCCACTTCCTGCTTGCACAGCTTGTCTTTGAAAACAGAACTAAATGCGTTTATGACCACCTGACTGAAATCACACTGACATCATGACTGGAAGAGATGAAAATGCAAATGCTGCAATAGTATAGCGTGTAGGGTCACTCAGCCCAGTTTTACCACACTCAGACACCTTTGCTCACTAAATATCTTGGTATCCCTAAATGTAACATTACTAAAGCAGAGTACCTGGGTGGGACATTTGTTCTTTTATCACAAAAATGGGTTTATGAAAGAATTACTACACAGACAAGCAAATTGAATGTCCGCAACTCAACACCCAGGCAGAAGACATTCCTGGCTTTAGGGACAAATATATCTGGGTATCATCAGCATAGCAATGGAGGTTCACTCCGTGTCTGTGGATAATGTCACCTAACGGTAGCATATATAATGAAAGCAGCAAGGGACCTAGAATGGAGCCCTGTGGAACACCACAATATTACTCTTGAGATAAATAAGGAATACAGATTTAAAGCGTTTTATTGAAAATCTTTCCCTGGAGAAAATTATTTGAAAATCTGCCTGCTGGTTTTATATTCGGCTGTAATTTTATTTCTTACTGACTGACTTTAACCAACTTCAGAGCAAAGGCCAATGTCCATAAAATAACAACTTTTTGTACAACTCATGAAAAGCATTGGTTTGCATTCATAAAAGGCACTTTAAAAAAAAAAATCAATTTCATTATCACTGTTGATGGGTGACTCACTAAACAATTTCCCCAACTTTGGTTAAAAACATTTTGTTAGTTTGTTATATTTGAAGAACAGGTATAAAAAAAACGAATAGACCTTCAAAAAAAAAAAAAAACTGTTCAGTACTTTCCCTATTGACTCTAGCGTGACTGGATTCACCTACCAGTGCCTCCAGATACAGAGAACACACTGCTGCCACCTGCTGACAACTTTGAGTTATAATTAAGGAAACACAGAACGAACAGGGATTCAGTTACTTTTCTGAGGACGTGAAGACAGGTCATGTTATACTGCTTGTCTGACCTGCTATTTTGCCCTAGCATAGTAAACGATACTTTCCCGATACTTGCGTGAGGGGGTGTATTGATCAGACAGCTGTCTTAATTCACATTAACCCTAAAAGGACATTCTTAAATAAGCTTTGTTAATAGGGCACAGTACTACAATTTAAATTAATTTTAAACACAGGAATTAACTATGTTATTATTACAAAGATCTAAACCCACAGAATGTGGAATAAATGTCCAAGCAAAATGTCATCCAATTTGGGCGAGCTGGCTGCTCAGTCAGAGGTCAGACTAATACTGTAACTATATGCTATCCCTAAGAACATGTGCAGGTAATGTATATATACATAACCCTGTTGCCATGGGATACCATCCCATAAAGAAGACCCTAAAGGTTATTTTTGCTTTTCTGAAAAAAAAGAAAAAGAAAGGAAATTAGGTATCATGTTTAAAGAAATAAAAAAAATGAAGATTATTTCTGGGAAATTAGGGAATTAGGAAATACAAATCTTGTGGAATCACTTCTTTAACCTGTAAAAGACAAGGAAGGGCTGGAGCTGCTCAGTCCAGCGGGCGACCTGCTCCCCTGGCTCTCTGAAGGTCAGGAGCCACTGTAGCGCCGTGTGGTCGATCCGGATGGTGAAGGGAAGGCCACACACATAGTGCCGGAAGTGCCAGACTGCCGCGACCACCGTTCGTAGCTCCCTCCGGGTAACGCAGTAACGCCGCTCCATCTTGTTGAGGGACTGGCTGTAGTAGGCCACCACCCTCTCACCGCCGCGTCCTTCCTGAGACAGCACAGCTCCGATCCCCTCATTGCTGGCCTGTGTCCAGGAGGAGTGGTAGGCTGGGGTCCGGGCGGGGGGGGGGGGGGGGAGCGGGGGGAGCACCGGGGACTGTAAGGCTTTTCGAACTCTTGCCTAGTGTTGCTCTGACCTTGTAGCACTTTAACTTGGCACTTAGCCCGAACTACACCCATGACTTGTGCAGCTGTGACCTCAGACGGATGTTAACACCCCTTGTTTTTGCTTAAAAATCGATTTTGATCATATGTAAAAACCACAATCCAACCAACTAAAACTGGTTCTAAAACCCCAAACTTATGCAAAAAGTGATGCATCATACTTTTGCTACCGCGTCATGGAACTACTAACACACCACCTGTAAAGGAGGCCAACTTGGTGGGAGTACGGATTTCCACTCCTTCTAGCTGGAGTTCCACTCCCAGTAGGCAGGCGCTTGATATGTAAATTAGAGACATGTAAAAATACTTGCAATGCCATTGCTGTTGCTGTTGTAACTGGTACTACTTTTTGATCTGTGTGTTTCTGAATCAAACTCTTTTAATTAAACTTACCTGAAGAAGACTGTCTGATTACACTATGTAACACAATTTTTGTTCCTGGGTAGTAAGTGTTATTTCCTAATTGCTTATGCCTCAAAAGTATAGAAAATGGCTATTATTTCCCACAAACTTTGCTTTTGTGACCAGGACAGTGATATTTGGAAATGTACCTATTTCCAATGAGAAAACTGGCGAATTTGTGTCTTTTCGTTCACATAAAGTCAGAAAAAAACAGCATATGAATCCAAATTAACATGTATTTATACTAAAGTAATACAAAAATGACTACAAAAGATTTAGAAGTGAGTAGTTTTTCGAGATTTACGATTATACTGTAAATCACTTTCACGAATCAGCCCCCAAATGTAGTCTCCCATCATGTTCTTGTTATACTGTCCTTCATTGACAGCTCATCCAGGAGCCTCAAAGCCGTGCTGCTCCATAATGGTAACAAGTACCTGTCTCTTCCCCTGGCTCACTCGGTGCACCTCAAAGAGGATTACAACAGCATCAAGACCTTGCTGGACGCCTTGAAGTATGATGAGTACGACTGGGACCTCCGGAAGGTGCTGATGCCACCACTGCACATCAAATTGGGCATTATGAAACAATTTGTCAGAGCTCTAGATAAGGAGTTGGCAGCCTTCAAGTACCTTCAAGACTTCTTCCCTAAGCTGTCTGAGGCAAAGGTCAAAGCAGGTGTCTTCGTCGGACCACAGATAAAGAAGATCCTGGAGTGCAATGAATTCCCCAAGAAGCTCACTAGTAAGGAGAAAGCGGCTTGGAACAGCTTTGTCGCAGTGGTTCGGGGCTTCCTGGGCAATCACAAGGCCGAAAACTATGTGGAGCTGGTTGAGACTCTGGTGAAGAACTACGGCACAATGGGCTGTAGGGAGTCCGATGGGAGACTTCAAGCGTGTTTCCCGTCTCACGGGCCGTGGCTTCTCCGCCAACGACGGCCGGCTCTGGGGTGGACGGCGAGGGGGATCCCGACTCTGGCTGACTGGAAACGCAGTGCTGGTATCCGCCGTCTGGAGGTCCCTCTCTCTCGGCTATCCAGAGCGTCTTCACAATGGGCGTCGCCTTTAGCCACAACAGCGCCCACTGTCTGCTCCCGACTGGCGCTTCAGCCTGCAGAGATCCTGGCTTCCTTGGGTCCCACTGTGTGTCCTCTTCAGTATTCACTTCCCACATCGTCCAGTCCATAATCCCACTTTTGAGCACCAATGTAGCGTTTGCAGGAAAAGAATGCAGGCTCGCACAGGTATTTCAGGTTCTCGAATGTAGTGGTTTATTAAGCCGGGACTCTACACTTAACAGGTAAGCATGCTGCTTTACCAGCCAGTGTTACAGCTACAGCTGAGCAGCGCAGTGCTACCAAAACAGCGTTTCAGCCAAAACAGTGTACCTTTTATTTTATTATTTTTTCACAGTCTGAGTAGCACTGCGCTGCGCCCAACTAAGTCCAGTCTTGGGCTTGTTTCCTTCTTTGTTCCTTAGTCCCACTTTTCTCTGGCTCTCCTTGGCTGCTCTCTCCAATTCTCTCTCTCAGTTCTGCAGCAGCCTGCCACTGTCTTCACTCAGCTACTTATCCCTCGTCCAGGCCACACCCCCAGTGCACCAACCACCAATCCCAAGCATGCACGGCTTCCCGCTCTCAATCCCTTGCAACATTGTTGTAACAATTTACCCGATTTTTGACAACAATATTGTAACCAGGTCCCCCTCACGCTGCAAGCCGAGCTCCTGATTGGTGGCAATTCGCCTTATTCATGCAGCGGCCATGTTTGGTTGAAAACAAGGCTTGGTGTGCGAGCAACTGTCATGCAGCCGCAGCTACTGATAATGTCACTATGTGGACGAAATCTTTAATATGTGTTCCTCAAATAAAAGTTGAAGAAATTGATAATTGGGCAGATAATAAAGCAAGGATTCCAAAAAACGTACAGCAGAAAGGGTACAGCAATTGGGTTATATTCATGAAGTAGAAGGTAAATTAACAAGTGTATTTGTGATCGGAAAGTGAAAGCTACTCGCCTATACTAGATTCGTAAAATATGTTTAGATCTCGCAGTTTTAGTTAAAGAACGTTTACTTTAATTAATATTGATGTTGATATTAAGCCTCTGTATTGTTTCACGTTTATTGGTTTGGGCATGTGTTTAAGCATGTGTTAATTGTTTTCTAAATACAGTTAAGAGGCAGGAGACTGGATGTAGTGTTAGGACTAAGGCGTTCCGGTCAATGAAAAAGAATGAGACAAATTACAGGGTTCAGGTAACACCATATCCGAAAACCTAGGCTTGGTTTGTTTCTCCAAGCTTAGTTCTGTTCAGTTATTAATCCCATTATTAAGATTCTGTTCAGTTGTATACTAATCCGCTGTCCCATTAGCACATTCAATGTTTTGTGTGTAGAACAAGTGTAAGGATAATAATAAGAAGGTAAGTAAAGACATTTTAAAAACAAGAATCAAACGCCCCTCTTTCTGTTATTCCTGTACAGTTTATTTGAAGTTAATGTAATGTTAAGGATCTCCATTCTGACCAAGCATATTTTTTGTTAACTCGCGTTACTAAACATTTTTGTAATTTTGTTCAGTTGTGCTCTTTTAGTACACTCAGTGTGTCATATACGTTTTTTTAATACAAACTGGTTATTGCATCCCACAAGACACATTCCCTTTAGTATCCATGCATAATCTCAAGCTTCTGCATCTTACTTATCTATTGATTAGGACTGATTGGAAAAGCTCAATTGGCTCCCGGACAGTATAACTGAAATCTAATCAAATTTGTGACTATAATGAAGAATATGTACATCCACACAGAAATGAAAGTTGAGATTTCTCTTTAGAAATATATATAATTAAATAATACATGTACAGAATTTGGAGTTTTAACATCTAAAAAGGGCAATGTGCACTGGGGGATACAATTAATAACTCTAAAAATTAACATATATTAAAAAAAATAGTGAAATATGTTTGTGATTCATATATACAATATATACCATTAGAATAATTTTCCTTAGTCAAAATGACAATGTGAACCTTTAAAGGTTAATATAATGATTCATGAGTCTTTGCCCCCACCCACCTCCTTTTCAAAATAATAATAACCATTCCCTCTGTATACAGTCAGCTCTCTAATTAATATGAATTTAGGCATATTAAAAAACAGGACTAAACCATGCCCACTATTTGCAGGTTGGACTGTCCAAGTAATCCACCGTCTGTGTGCAGTCTGCTGCCTGTGAATGTAAGGCTGGCAGTAGACACTGCAGTCACATGATTGGCTTGCTATATACAATTAGTCACTTCATTAGAATGGGGTTCCAGTCAGTACCAGCTGTGACAAGCAAGACGTCACTCCCCCAGTCCTGGCATATACCACAAAGAACAAAAGGCTTAAATCCAAAACCTGTCCACACCAAAATTAAAACCTCCAAACAATATAATAAGAAAAAAATCCAAACAACGCATCTCAGAAGGCATTTTGCCAACTCTCTATTGTCCAGTTCAGATACCCATCCCTGGGTTAGCATTTGCAGAGCACTTGCAGTCCAACTTGAGTTCCATTAACAGTGAAGCTCAGATTCTGAAACTACTGCCAAATCCCTTAAATCCACCACAGCTTTCACAAACTAAGTTTGGTGCACTGTCCCATGGGTCTGTGTTATCAGAAGGAATTGCAGTCTCCTTCTTCAGATTTGATCAATATAGCAGATGACCCTTTATTTCCCCGCTTTCCATTGCCCTCACAAACCAGTAATTTTTGTACTGAACTGCTCAATTACTTAATTGAACACCCTCAACTGAACTAACAATTTGCCTAATCAGAGCTTTTAATTGTTTAATATATTGGAGTTTTCAAGTTAAGTATAAAACCTTTGATAAGCTACACAACTTAAAAGTCCAACTGAGCCAATCAGAAGTTCAGTTAAGTAACTGAGAGCTTGGCTGAAACCCCTCAAATCTCAAAACAACGGCCCTTTGAAATTAGTCAGCAATGCACACACAGTCCAGAGCTGATTAGCTGATCCTGCTAGAGTAAGGGGGATGGTGTTACAAAATATATGATATTCTTTTATTCTCCTTATGGCTCTTTCCACATGAATTCTCAGCTGAGCAATTTCATGAGTTTGTTTCACTTCTTCACTAGTAACATTTTCACATGGTCCTAGAAAAGGTGGTATTACCAAAGTAGCGTTTATTTTTGTCAAAAGATCTTGAATAGTGAACCCTTTATCAGCCATAACGTCATCTCCTTCCTCTAAAAGATCTAGAATACCAGACCTTCTGGTAATCTCTTTATCAGAAATGGACCCAGTATACAAAGAACTAACACAAGTTACAGCTCCAAATGGACTGAAACCTACTAAGCTCTTAAATGTTGTAGTACTTTTGTAATTTGAGTAGGTTTCAGAATTTAGCACTTTAGAACTTGGAGGCTGGACACGAATCTCAGTGCAGTCCAGAATGACCCTAGTCTTGGGGTACGTTTTCTAGAAACATTTGGGCATACGCTCATTTATTTTTGCTCTGTTAGGCCATATTGGAAGTGATCCTGACATGAAGTACAGCTAATTAACCCAGGTTATCAGTATCCGACTCACTGTTGACTGCGAGATATTAAAGCGGACAGCCAAGTCCTGTTCAAATAAACCCTGCTTCACTCTACACAAAAATAAGAAAAACTGCTCTATGAGGGGAAGACTAAGAGTTTTAAAGGCATCAGGTTTGATTGGGCTTTTGCTCTGAATATTCCTCTGAACTTGCATCCATCTAACCATGGATGATGCTGTAGGCTGCAGTGCTAAAAATACTGCCTTAAGTGTAGCGTAATCATTAAAACCACTATATAACTGTATGAGTTGCGGGTTGCCCTGAAACCGTCCCAAGAAGAACCGGTTTTCCTGCAAAGTCCCCAGTTCTGCTTGAAGCCTCTCTATTTCCGCTTGACCTGCTTTCAACTGGTCCTCGACAGATGTAGGAACACTCACATAATCGTGCTCACTGGAGCAGGAAGGTGTGCTTCCGTCTTTTCCACTGTCATCCAGATTGTCTCTGTAAAATACAATACAAACATATAAATGTTGTAATGTACTGTATGGCTTAAGTAAATCAAGGTAGGTTGATAATGTAGGTCACTATGGGAATGCCCAGGTTACTGTAAATCAACTGCACTGTTGGGGTCAATTCCAATTTAATTCTGGAAATGGAATTGAAAAATATCACAGCTACAGAATTGGAATTTTGAAAGGAATGAAATGTATCAATTTCACCCATTTTTGTTAAGCTTCAACTGTTACATTTGCAGTGCATTTTGATTACAAAAAGTTGAAGTGTCACAGTAATGTTCATTATTGTTTAAATACAGATGCTGAAAGAACAACTATTATGTTGATAATGCATTTTGGTTGGTAGTGTGATGATTTGACTTTTACATATTTATATGGCATCACATGTACAGTATTACACATTTAAGACAATGTTATACACGATAAACATTTACCTAGAACGATGTCTCCTTAAGAGGGGCCTCGGACGGTTTTCAGAAGTCCACTGGAAAATCGTTGGCACCGTCCCCGCGATTAGTGTATGTTTTCCAGTTAGAGTCTTCAGGAAACTCACAGGACTGAAGTGTTTACTGCACACTCTGGTGTTAGCTGTAATCTAGTACATGAGTTTACCGTTAAATAAATCAAGCAACAATTAAGTATTAAAATAGTTTTCTGTGGAAAAAAAGAAAGTACTCTGGTAGAGCAACTTACAGTAGGCCTACAGTTTAAATAGTACTGAACTCAAAAGTTACGGTAGATCCACTAAGTTACAGAATTTCCATAAAAGTATAATTTACTACCCATACACATTTAGATTTACAAAACATTACCAATTTACAAATTATTTGTCATAAACTACATAGCGTCCTGTATTAAGAACATTAGGCCTACTAATTACTGAGCTAATCAGCTAGCAAGGTTTATCACGATGGTAAAATGGTTTATACTTACTTACCTGAAAATTAGGACCAATGTCTCTTCTTATTTTATGTACCCATTCCTTCCTAATTTTTTCTTGTTTAGGAAATCGATGAAATGATATATTTTTCAACGGATTATTTCTTAAATTTGAACCACAAAACGGAACGCAACAGTGCAACGCCATAACTTCTCCCCACGGTAGTTGGAGACATCAGCGACCGGAACCTAGCAGCTGCACTCCAAGCCTCGTTTTGAGTCTGGTGTGAATAAGGTGTATTCTCCAGTCTCTGACGTCCCTGAACACCTGCTGCAGTGGAACCTTTAACTCTGAGTCACAGAACCTTCCAGAATGTGGTTACAGCAGACCCAGGGTCATTACAATATTTTTACACAGCACTCTCCCAAGAACCACTGATTGCTGGAAACGTTCTGTCTGCATAAGAGGAAAATAGTGCACTGCCAAGACAGATTAATTACCGTATTCCTTCAAATTTAAGATGCCCTCGAATTTAAGACAGTCCAAATTTACCTTCCTCAATTTGAGGAAAAAACAAATCATCAAATAAATATGCATTTACAAAGATACAAACTCAATTACGCTATTGTATCGTACAAAACTGACACGAAACAGTGTTGTTGTAGATTAATCACAGAGCTTGTTTATTGTGCTGCGTACTACAGTACTTAAGACGGTGTCTCTGTTGTACATACGCCACTCACTTATGGCATCACGCATCCCGGCAACAGCAAGCACGACACAACACAACACAACACTCCACAACATCAGGAAACATGTAACCCTGCAACTACAATAGCATTGACCGCATTGCAAACACAACAGTCAGAACAGTATGCACAATACCAACTAACAAAAGAACATAACATACGCATATGGAGATTACTCACACCTGTTTTTCTCCCAATTTGTGAACAGTGGTATTGCTTGGCATGTCGAAAAATATGGGGGTCTGATCAGCATTTCCGATCCTCCCTGATATAAACGCTGAAATTGTAAAAGCTTCTCTTGGAATTCCTCAGGAAGCTAACAATGTTTCTTTGAAAATGGCTGCCTGTCTGTCATGAATGATTCGCGATCGGGCTGTGACGTTTTCTGAGCAGTAAGTCACGTTGCTGTTTGTGTACTCGGGTAGTCACGTCTTTTTGCTGGCGATTTTAATACAAGCATCACTATACTGTGCTCGAATTTAAGATGCAGGATCTTTTTGAGAAGCAATATGGGAATATGTTTTTTTTTTTTTTTTTCTGAATCTACAGTTACGCCAAGTTACAATACAATCCAGACTGTCTGGGATTAAGGCTGATGTCCTTGTATGACTGTGACAGGGTGGCTGAGTCGTCTGACGTCAGGCCACAAGCAGGAAGGGAAAAATACTGACACCAGGGACTGCAGTTAAAATAAGAAAGATGCGGCTGGCTGCCGTTTTTATTAAGCAAATCAAAAATAAATCAAAAGGTTTAAACTAAAAGAAACTTGCTCACAGAGCGAAAATAAATATGTAAACAAAACAAGTCTCGAACACAAAATACAATAAGTGATACAGGTCAGGCTGGGCTGTAGCCTTCACTGTTCCTGTATCTTTTTAATTTATGTTTTTCCCGCTCCTCGCTCTCTACTCTCGCTCCTCATACACCCACTCCTCATACACCCACACCTGCAGCTAAAACAGCAGGTCTTTTATATCCTGGCCGAGGGGTTAACTGGCCATAAATTCTCTCATTACCCCTCGGCCACAGTCTGCACAGGTAGCATTACTATGCATGACTGCCAGCTAATTCAATAATCGCTAGCTGACAGTCACGCATTTCCACAAGGTTTTTTTTTTTTTTTTTTTTTTAAAACAAAACACGGCTACGCCGTAAATACATTTTTAAATAAATACAACAAAACAACCGGCGCTTCGCCGTCATATAAATACAACTAAATCATAACGACAATAATAATAATAACAACAATACAAAATAACACGGGGGCGGAGGGGGAAACCCGTTCTAAAATAAACAAACCCTGTACAGGGCTGCTCGCCCTGTTACATATTCCCCCCCCCCCCCCCCCCCCCCCTTGTGCAACGCACACTTGGCCCCAACGGCCACCTCCCCCCTCAGTCTCAAAGTCCTGGAAGAGGGGGAAGCAAGGTGTTTCTGGGGGTGGCCATGGTGGAATGTCCTCCACCCCCCACTTCTTCGTGGCTGGCAGCTCCCTCTTCCGGGGCTCCCGCCACACACTATCCTGCTGCGAAAGTGCGGCTGGGGGAGCTGGTTTCCTGACCTCCCCCACCTTCATGGCCGGCAGCTCCCCTCCATGGGGCTCCAACCACATGATCTCCGGCCGCGAAAGTGCGGCTGGGGGAGCTGGTCTCCTGACCTCCCCCCCCTTCTTCGTGGCCAGCAGCTCCCCTTTGCGGGGCTCTGACCACAGTTTCTCCTGCCGCGAAAGTGCGGCTGGGGGAGCTGGTCTCCTGACCTCCCACCCTTTCTTCATGGCCGGCCGCTCCCCTTCATGGGGCTCCAGCCACAGTGTTTCCTGCAGCGAAACTGCTGCGGGGGAAGCTGGTCTCCTGACCTCCCCCCTCCTCTTCATAGCCGGCAGCTCCCCTCCGTGGGGCTCTGGCCACAGTGTTTCCTGCTGCGAAAATGCGGCTGGGGGAGCTGGTCTCCTGACCTCCCCCCCTTTCTTCATGGCCGGCAGCTCCCCTTCATGGGGCTCCAGCCACAGTGTAGCGACCCCAGGCGAAGCAGAGCCCCCGGCGACCCCAGGTGAAGAAAGACCCTCGGCGACCCCAGGCGAAGCAAGACCCTCAGCGACCCCAGGCAAAGCAGGACCCTCGGCGACCCCAGGCGACGGCAGCAGCGGCAGGCCCTCGGCAGGCGACGGCAGCAGCGGCGGACCCTCGGGAGGCGACGGCAGCAGCGGCGGACCCTCGGGAGGCGACTCGGGAGGGGAGCCCCTGGCCATGGAGGCGGCAGCGGGAGCTCCACTTCTCCCTCGTACCCTGTACCCTGTGCGGAGCAACAAGCAGCCCCAGGCGATGCGGAGCAGGAAGCAGCCCCAAGCGATGCGGTGCAACAGACAGCCCCAGGCGATGCGGAGCAACAGGCAGCCCCAGGCGATCCAGGCGTGGCATCCCTGAGCGGAGCGGGCGTGGCATCCCTGGGCGGTGCGAGGCTGGCATCCTTGGGCGGTGCGAGGCTGGCATCCTTGGGCCGTGCGAGGCTGGCATCCTTGGGCCGTGCGAGGCTGGCATCCCTGGGTGGTGCGAGGCTGGCATCCCTGAGCGGTGCGAGGCTGGCATCCCCAGGCAATGGCGAACTGGCATCCCCAGGCGATGCATGACAGGGCGGCAATGGTCCCTCAGGAGGCGACGACGGCAGCGGACCCTCGGGAGGCGATTGCAGGAGGGGAGCCAGGACCAGCGGTGGTGCTGGTGTTGGCCCTCTTCTCAGCCGTTGCGACCCGGCGGTTTTCCCCCTTGCTCGGCTCAGCAGCCTATGCAAGGGCGGCTGCAGACCGCCAGCCTCCTGTTCCGGTCCATCCTGTCGTGAAGGGAGAGGCAGCTCCTGCTCCTCTCCCTCGGGTGGTGGTGGAGGCAGAGGCAGCTCCTGCTGCTCTGCTCCTGGCGAAGGCGGCAGGGGCTCCTCCCTATCTGGCTGCGAAGGCGGCAGGGGCTCCTCCCCTTCTGGCTGCGAAGGCGGCGGAACCAACAGGCATGCTCCCTCTGCTGGTGGAGGTGGGAGCGACACCCAGTCCTCCCACGGCAGTGGAGGTGGAACCAGCAGGTATTCTCCCTCTGCTGGTGGAGGTGGGACCAGCAGGTACTCTCCCTCTGCTGGCGGAGGTGGGAGCAACACACAGTCCTCCCACGGAGGTGGCGCCAGCAGGTATTCTCCCTCTGCTGGCGGAGGTGGGAGAGACACACAGTCCTCCCACGGAGGCGGAGGCGGAACCAGCAGGAACTCTCCCTCTGCTGGCAGAGGTGGGAGCGACACACAGTCCTCCCACGGAGGTGGAAGTGGAACCAGCAGGTATTCTCCCTCTGCTGGCAGGTACCTGGGCTGTGGACGCACCGACTCCCCCCTCTTGGGCTGTGGACGTTCGGGCTCCTCCCACTCAGGCGCAGGACGTTCGGGCTCCTCCCTTTCAGGCGCAGGACGTTCGGGCTCCTCCCTTTCAAGCGCAGGACGTTCGGGCTCCTCCCACTCAGGCGCAGGACGTTCAGGCTCCTCCCACTCAGGCGCAGGACGTTCAGGCTCCTCCCACTCAGGCGCAGGACGTTCAGGCTCCTCCCACTCAGGCGCAGGACGTTCAGGCTCCTCCCACTCAGGCGCAGGACGTTCAGGCTCCTCCCACTCAGGCGCAGGACGTTCAGGCTCCTCCCACTCAGGCGCAGGACGTTCAGGCTCCTCCCACTCAGGCGCAGGACGTTCAGGCTCCTCCCACTCAGGCACAGGACGTTCAGGCTCCTCCCACTCAGGCGCAGGACGTTCAGGCTCCTCCCACTCAGGCGCAGGACGTTCAGGCTCCTCCCACTCAGGCGCAGGACGTTCAGGCTCCTCCCTTTTAGGCACAGGACATTCGGGCTCCTCCCTTTCAGGTGCAGGACGTTCGGGCTCCTCCCACTTGTCTCCCCTCCAGCAGCTGTAATCCCACTCTTCAGGGAGGGGGCAATTAACTGGAAAATGCCCCCGCTCCCCACAGATGCAGCAACAGTACATCTTACTTATGCTCTGGAGGAGGGCTTCCCAGCTGATCTCCTCCTGTGCCTGCTGTTGCTGTTGCTGTTGTTGCAGCTTCTGCTGTCTGCAGCTCTTCCTCCTTCTTCCTCCCATTCTCCTTCCTCACTCTCCTTTCTCCACAAGTAATAAAGAAAAACGAAATAGAAAAATAGCAAAAACGAGAAAAAAAAAACAAAACAAAAACTGCAGTATCCTCTTCTGCCTGCGTCCAGGAGGCGCTGCAATCCCACCCCTGCCACCACGTGTGACAGGGTGGCTGAGTCGTCTGACATCAGGCCAGAAGCAGGAAGGGAAAAATACTGACACCAGGGACTGCAGTTAAAATAAGAAAGACGCGGCTGGCTGCCGTTTTTATTAAGCAAATTAAAAATAAATCAAAGGTTTAAACAAAAAGAAACTTGCTCACAGAGCGAAAATAAATATGTAAACAAAACAAGTCTCGAACACAAAATACAATAAGTAATACAGGTCAGGCTGGGCTGTAGCCTTCACTGTTCCTGTATCTTTTTAATTTATGTTTTTCCCGCCCCTCGCTCTCTACTCTCGCTCCTCATACACCCACACCTGCAGCTAAAACAGCAGGTCTTTTATATCCTGGTCGAGGGGTTAACTGGCCATCAATTCTCTCATTACCCCTCGGCCACAGTCTGCACAGGTAGCATTACTATGCGTGACTGCCAGCTAATTCAATAATCGCCAGCTGACAGTCACGCATTTCCACGAGGTTTTTTTTTAAAACAAAACACGGCTACGCCGTAAATACATTTTTAAATAAATACAACAAAACAACCGGCGCTTCGCCGTCATATAAATACAACTAAATCATAACGACAATAATAATAATAACAACAACAATACAAAATAACACGGGGGCAGAGGGGGAAACCCGTTCTAAAATAAACAAACCCTGTACAGGGCTGCTCGCCCTGTTACAATGACTCTTTATGCTTGTTTGTTTTACGATTTACTTACACTAACTAATAACTAATAATTACAGCTGAATGTGTGTGACACACAAAAATGCTCATAGAAATTCATTATTTTTTTAATACTGGTACATAACAACTAGACTGCAAAAATGGAAGTATCCTGACACACATTTTAATTTTACTTGCACTGTCAAAGTTCAGAACATCCAAATGAGTGCGATTGGATTGAATTGTCATTTTGACTGCTAAAAATTACGCTGGTAATTAAGGTAACAGGTAACTAAGACCAGGAGTGGAAGAACCAACTTTAGACACCCCTGGTCTAAATCCAAATGAATGAGACGTGTCTGAAGTCCAGGTTTTTGTTTTAATCAGTTCTCTTTTTTTTCTTTTTTTGCTAGCAATGAACATAGACTATACTAGTTACTATAGCTACACAATGTTTAAAGTGATGTGCACTGGAATGTTTTTTAAACAAACAATGGTTCCAGATTGAAACAAGGGTATTGATAACTAGCGGCATTCATTACAATAACTTTAGTAATAACTGTAGTCTGAGCAAGATTCATGTAATAAGAGAGCGGATATGTAAATACCAAAGAAGGAGTCGTATAGTGAAGGCGCTATCCGAGGAGGTAGAGAGAAGTAGCAATTGGCTCTGGCTGAGGAGGAAAGAAGCTGATTAAGGACCTCAAAGAGAGAGGTAATAGAGGAAGTTAACATCAGTAAAAAGAAATGGATGGCTAAAGCAAGTAAACTGGGCTGGGTTGGGTTGGGTGGAGGACTTAGGAGAGTGGTGTGAAGACACCAGCATCACTGTTGAGCCTTCCTGAGGTGTCCTGGGCTAGTCAACAAAACACAGGAGACGGGAGGTGCTCACCTGATGACCCCTGTGAAGTGCCCTTCCCAGCCCAATCCAGACCGCTGCCATGCTGAGGCGCTAGGAAGGCCACACTTTGCTTGATCCCTGTAGCCACATCATTACACTTCAGTCATCAACACCAGGCCAATAGGAAATCCACGTTACGTAGTGGAGGACAAGCACTAAAGATTCATATAGTACAACTACAATCTAATTTTATCTTGGCAAAAGCAGAGTCGAATATCAGCATGAAGTAAATAACAGCTACTCTCATGTAATGAAAATCATGGTAATATGCTATAAATATAGTATCAGTGGCGACTGGTGGCCAAAGAAAATGGAGGGGCAGAAAAAAGGCAGAGGGCTTGGGGTCCCTTTAAGACCCTAGTAGCAGTATAGTCTTATTATTGTATTCTGACTGACAACACTTTGCATATTATTATTATTATTATTTTTATTATTATTATTATTATTATTATTATTATTATTATTATTATTTATTTGGCAGACACCTTTATCCAAGGTGACTTACAGGTGTCACAGGTCAGTACTGTACAGGGTTAAGATGCAAGATTAATATTTAAATGCAGTATAGTTTACAGTAAGTGCAAATAATATTACTAAAATACAATATGACCTAGGATGCAACAAGAGGATTGCAACAAGTTATATCTACAATGACATATTAGTAGTGCAACAGGTCAAGGATAGTGCATCAGCTGAGGATCCAGTAACGTGGTGCTTAGGTCAGGTAAGTCCAGTGCATCGGGGTAGATTAAGAGATCTACAAGTGCAGCCAATTTGGCTTTTAAACGCATTTCCACCACTACCCAACAGAGAAAAGAAAACAACAGTCCATCATAGTTTATTCTAATATACTTAACTGTTACACACTGCCAGCGTATGCTTAAAAAGGCACTGTATACAATATAAATATATAGCACTTCGATTTCAAGACCACGTCACTAACATACTTTGCTTACAACATTTTCTACATAAAGTTGTTAAGGCAGAAAAAGGCAAATATAAATGCGACTTCCATCAAACTAACAGAGAAAAAAAGCTAAACCAACAACTAGATTTGTTACCAGAGAAAGAAAGTGGTATCATAATATGAAACTTTGAAAATAGATCTCACTTTACTGACGCTACTGTTTGACGCTACTGTTGTCACAATGCAACGCGCATACAGCCGTGCAGTGTCCGCAAGCTGAAAGGTATTTCCAATTGGCAGAAATGCACAGGAAAACTACAACTCTCGGAATCCACTCGTGTCAACAACGCTGGATTCGATTAACTTTAATGGGGACTAAAGACTCATGGGATTTTCCACGCTATCGAGCAGTGTCACTGTTTATTTTTTGTTTACCGTCCCATATGTTTTTTTTTTTTAATTTCCTACCGTTATAATGGAGTTCTCAAAATCACCATTCATCACCCTTCCAGCAGGGGGCGGGAGGGTTTGAGGTCCTCCTCCAATTAAAACCAGGGATCAGACTATGTCATTTGCCATTACTGTGTGTGGTTATAGCAGATAGGAGTTTTAAAGGTGGCTTGCCTCTGATGAAAAAAACCTCTGGGCTCCTCCAATTAAAACCTGTGCTTAAATCACATGATCTGCTACTGCTCGTACTGTGGTTAATAGCAGATAGGAGTTAAAACGGAGGCTTGCCTCCTCTGAGGAGCCAGAACTGCTCTTAATATAATGTAATTTTTTCTTGCATTCTTGACATTTTTTGTTTCATTGAACATTATTATATTATAATGCTACACAATTATATACATATACAGTATATATATATAGTGCCATGAAAAAATATTTGCCCCCTGCATATTTTTGACACTGAATGTTATCAGATCTTCAAGCAAAACCTAATATTAGATCAAATGGACCCTGAGTGAACAAATAACACAAAAATGTGATACATATTTCATTCATTTATTAAAGAAAGTTATGCAACACCCAATGCCCCCGTGTGAAAAAGTAATCGCTCCCTTAGACTCAATAACTGGTTACGCCACCTTTAGCAGCAATAACTGCAACCAAACGCTTACTGTAGTTACTGATTAGTCTCTCACAGCGCCGTGGAGGAATTTTGGCCCACTCCTCCATGCAGAACTGCTTCAACTCAGTGACATTTGTGGGTTTTCGAGCATGAACTGCTCGTTTCAGGTCGTGCTACAACATCTATGGGGTTTAGGTCTGGACTTTGACTAGGCCATTCCAAAACTGTAGAATTCTCTGATACAGAGCAGAATTCATAGTTCCTTCAATGATGGCAAGGCGTCCAGGTCCTGATGCAGCAAAGCATCCCCAAACCATGACACTACCACCACCACGCTTGACTGTTGGTATGAGGTTCTTACTGTGGAATGCAGTGTTTGGTTTTCGCCAGACATAACTGGGCCCATGTCGGCCAAAAAGTTCCACTTTTGACTCATCTGTCCATAGAACATTGTTCCAGAACTCTTGAGGATCATCCAGGTGCTTTTTGGCAAACTTGAGACGAGCATTCATTTTCTTCTTAGTGAGCAATGGTTTCCGCCTTGCTACTCTGCCATGAATCTCATTTTTGCCCAGTGTCTTTCTGATGGTGGAGTCATGAACGCTGACCTTAGCCGAGGTGTGAGAGGCCTGCAGATCCCTGGAAAATAACTTTTTCTCACATGAAGATTGCATGTTCAATTACCTTGCACACAAAACAAATGAAAGAAGCACCAAACTTTGGTGTAATTTTTTCTCTCAGACTCCCTCTATATACTACTACAACCCACAAAAAAATCTGACCAAATACAATGTGAAAAATGTACAAAAATGCAGAAAATCAGACAAGGGGCAAATACTTTTTCACGGCACTGTATATATATATATATATTCTTTTTTCACTTAAATTTTGAGAAGGCACTTCCTCCATTGCCTCCATTGTATGTTATATAATAACTACATTGTATGTTATATAATAACTTATATTTGAAACAACTTCGATGTAGGCCCGTGTATGGTATATTCGTGCTTTACTTTGAAAGTTCAGTGCTTTTGTAAAGAAGTTTCTGTCCAAGTAAACTATCTGGAAAAGAACATTGATGTTCACTTACAGCAACTTTCACCTATCTTCTTAAACTGATTTACCTCATAATGTTTGAAGGCTCATAGCTACATTTATAGCTTAGTATACACCTGTGTCACGCAATGCTGGATAAGAACTGTAAGCCATTCTATAATTGTTGTGGGAGACAGAGGGCATGCTGTTGGAAATGTAGTATTGCTTTTACATGTAGTACATAGGATAAACAGCAGGTGGCAGCCAGAATTTCTTACTGCATTGCACACAGAAACCTATTCTGGTAATGGAATGCTGGAGAGAATGGGACAGATGTCCTTAGTTTCTGCGCCATTGAAAAGTTTGCACAAAACATGCTTCTTATTTCCAAAACAGAAATAAAACACTGTGGCGGAGTTTCCCTCCCCTATATACAGTATATGTGCGCTGTTTATTATTATTTGTATTTTTATTATTTGTGGTGCGGACCAAAAGTCGCCGCCATTATGTGTTATTGTTTTGTATTTTGTATTTTAAAACCTTGTGAGGACGCGTGGCTGATCAGCTACTGATTGTTTAACTAGCTGACAGTCGCGCATCCTTATTAAACTCGTGCAGACTATGGCCGAGGGGTAATAAGATAATTAATAGCTAGTTAACCCCTCGGTTAGCTGAAACCTTCTTTCTAGTTTTGTGATATCAGTTTGACAGATTGGGGCACTGTGCTTCCTTAATGTACAGTAAAGAACGAGGGAAAACGTGGCTTCTACTGGCAAAGTGGTGTCAATGTTGGGCCAATCATATGGCAACTGTTCCAACCTAGTTCCAGTGCTGTGACAATAACTTTTGTTTGTCATTGGTGTTTAGTCTCCAACCTCATAACCTCCTTATATGTGTTGATAGTTTAGAGGTAGGTCTTTAAAGCATTCAGAAACAGTAAATAGCCCAACTTCTATTCAGTGATGTTCATAATGTAATACAACATCAAGTTACACTACATACAAAGTTCAGTTTGACCTTAAGTAGAATTCACACTTCACAGAGGCCAGATTATTTACTTTTGTGTTTCTTTAATCCTGAAATGAACAAGGGCCCTTTTTTAAAGGAAGTGCAAACCAATTTTCGAAGAGGAATTAAAATAATACAATAGTTGCAGAAAGGAGCAGTTCAATTATTGAGTAGTTTTGCTACTTTTACACTTAACATTATTATATTCCTCTGTGAAAACGTGCCTTTGAGAGACATGTTACAATTATGCTGCAGTAATTACAATTAAAACTCTATCTATTCTAAATAACTAAGCAATAGTCACAGGTGCAAATACAGCAACCTTGTAGATGGATTTAAAATAGATTTTTCATATACATATAGTTCCCCATACTAGCCCAAGTGCTTAAATCACATATAAGTGCTAGAGCCTATCTGTGTGATCATACAGCTTAGTATCGCTTCTGTTGTATTACTTCATATACTTACAGCTTTTAGGCTTAAAATAAACTTCAACACAGACGTGAAAATAAACACATTCATAAATACCAGAATTGACTGAATGAAATCTACTTTATTTACCACATTCATATGAGAATACATTGACACAACCCATAGCATTATAATGCAAATGAGCCTCTAGCTGTAGCTCTTGCCCAGCAGGTTTTGATTACTATCGCGTGCTATCTATAGACAGGAGGAGTTCATCTAGCTGGAAATGTGCACTGAACCACTCCCATAGGCATGCCTGCTAGAAATGCAAGATACAGGTAAGTGAAAACACATCTTAAGAAACTGTTCAAGCAGCACCTTGTTTATTCCACAGGGCAACTTTAAAACACAAGACATTCAACTTTCAAACACAATATTAACACAAAAACATCCTGAAGATACTGATTGTCAATAAAGATTTTCATGATTACTTCACTGAGGTCTGTTTAGTTATTTTGAGTACTTTTAGTGCAAGGTGTTTTTTTTTTCCTTTTCATTCACGCAAAGACTTCCAAAAGTTTAAAATGGAAATATTAGTTTGGTCCTCAATATATATATATATATATATATATATATATATATATATATATATATATATATATATATATATATATATATATATATATATATATACCCCCTATGATAGTTCCCTTAATAATAAGATGAATACAGTAGTACTACAAAGTGATGTTATACCATGTGTATTTTAATGCATCTAACAACTTAGGCCAGTGCTGCCCAAACCTGGTCCTGGAGAGCCCCTATCCATCAGGTTTTATAGGTAACCTTTAATCATCAATTTCTTAACACCTGGAACGATTTCATTGTGATCAATTAAGCAGGTGATTTATTAAATGAAGCAATTTAGAGATCATTTGGTACAAAAAATGAACTACTCTTTTCAGCCCTCAATGGCCTGGATTACATGCTGGGGAAAATGTAATGACTTCTCTGTCTCCTGTCATGACTTATTTAAGGTGGTACAGCTGAATTATAATTTTAGATAGTTTTGGTTTGTTTAATTTAACAATTCCTGCTTTGAAACTTCATGTTGTATTTGATTTTTATTTAATGTATTACATTTGTATTCAAACATAAACTAAACATAAACCAAAACTAACTAAAACTCTAATCCAGACCGTACCACCTTAAATAAGTCATGACAGTAAACAAGTCATGTCATTTTCCCAGCATGTAAACTGGCCCAATGACCAGAGTTCCCTTAATTGAACAAGTTATTTGCTTAATTGATCAATAACTTCCATGTGTTCCCAGTCTTTATAAATTAGCGATTTA
Organism: Acipenser ruthenus; assembly: GCF_902713425.1. Taxonomy (NCBI): domain Eukaryota; kingdom Metazoa; phylum Chordata; class Actinopteri; order Acipenseriformes; family Acipenseridae; genus Acipenser; species Acipenser ruthenus. The sequence goes on from NC_081193.1 coordinate 23,722,341, forward strand.
GGGTGACCTACAAAACTTACTGCATAGGGGCTCTCCAGGACCGTGTTTGGGCAGCACTGACTTAGCCTATACCCCAAGCTCCATGTATACTAAAATAAAATACGGTACACAGAGAAAACACACTGAATGGTAGCTAGGACTGGAAAAGGCTTTGTGGTCCAGTGGTTAAAGAAAAGGGCTCTTAATCAGGAGGTCCCCGGTTCAAATCCCAGCTCACTCACTGACCCTGAGCAAGTCACTTAACCTCCTTGTGCTCTGTCTTGCAGGTGAGACGTTGTACGTGACTCTGCAGTTAATGCATAGTTCATACATCCTGGCAGCTGTAAGTCGCCTTGGATAAAGGTGTCTGCTAAATAAACAAATAATAATAATGTGGCTGTCACTAAAAAAAAATATCACAAGACAATTAGGCAATGTACATGAGCCACTAACACAAGGTTTTGCCTGCTCTGAATACTAGTGACTCAATCCCGGTTACACCCCTCCCTTGACATCAAAACCCTCACCCCTAAAAATGTGTGCAGAGCCTCTCTGGATGCTTCATCTCAGTGAATTTATCCTGCTTTAATACTGCATTTTCAAAACTTAACTGTACAGTTTTGATATTGATATTGCATTAAAAATAAAAGTAAATAGGCTTAAAAGTACCGAGTGTCAAGTTCTACTTCGTGCAAATGAAGGCATTTCAAAAATGACAGTTGATTTTAAATCTACAGACATGACATTTTAATAAAACGACGGCAGCTCAGTAACACTAAAATGACCACAGCTTCATTGTCTGTTTTAAATATCCAAAGGCTTCACTCAGCGTAGGGTCCAGCACTGACTCTGGTACATGTATTTGAGGATTGCATGATTGTTTGGCTGAAAAGGTGTAGGGGCAGATTTAGGGTTACCTTTTCCTCCGGTTTATAGTTTGCACTATTTTATTTATAAAGCTGGTTTTAAAATGATTAAAAGTTGCAAATTGCTAGAAACAACACTGTCCAAAAATCACCTGACAGGACATGATTAGCAGGTGAAATAGCAGACTGGAAATCTAAAAAACATCTTTAAAATACAAATTTAAGATTGGCTACTTATTGTTCAAAGTGATATAAGGAACAGTTGCTGACCATTCACCACTGCAAGAAATATGAAAGGCATTGAACGTACCTTGGATTTTATAGTCAACGTTATCCTTGCAAAAGTATACCACTGTACTTTTGCAGTTTTATAATACATTTTTTTACAATGGTTATAACTATGCCATTTTTATTAATATACTTTACAATGCTTACCTATGCTTTACCATGCTTTATTACTTTTCTCTGCTTTTACTGTTGTAAACTTTTTATAACATACAGTGGGCCCTGTTCACAAAACTTCAGGGACTGTTTAAGGAATGTTTTTTCAAGGTCTGCTTTTTGAAGGGTGTTTATAAACATTATTTTAGGTTAAACGGTGTATTGATTAGAAAAACAAATTAGAATAAACTTCTAAACTTTTTTAAAACAGTTCAAAAAGATTTTGTAAATGTAATTTAATTTACAATAAACAGTCTTTTACAAAACATTTCTAACATACTCCTTGAGTTTTTTTTTTTAGTTTTTTTTTTAATATAGTCCAGGTAACAAGCTCAGGCATGTCTCTCAAAATACCTGTTAATGAATCCCTTTGGCTTCAAATTCTTTGATTGAAAAGTTAGTGTCTGTTGTTAAGTTAACATAAAGGTGTAGAGCTCTGTATGGTTTTAAAAATAATGACATTTATTTACTGTAGATTGAAAAATGTGGATAGAGCTCATGGGAAAATGCTGAGGCACGCATGTAAAGCAGTGTAGCAGCCTGACAATGCACCCACACACGTTCGGACTGGCCAGTGTACAGACACAAAGGGCTAAAGTCAACCATGCTGCCCTTATCACAACCCACCATATGCAGTAAAATCTTGACTGTGCAGTACTCGGTAGAGAATTAACAGGACACTTAAGAAAGTGGAAACACTCAGAAACTCAAGATGGATGTCAAGCTTTGAAGGACAGCTGGAGCACACTGCAAAAAAACAACAACAGGGTAATTCTCTATTGTTGTAACTATAGAAACAGTTAATAGAAGTCATGGTATTTACAATCCGATACAGACGGGAGGGAGGTGGGTTGACCTATGCTGTGCATGCTGTGCTGCCAGAGACCAAAGGGTCAGAGTGCTTATGGCTCACGGCGGATGAACCAGATCTCATTCCTCCTGCGCGGAACTCCCGGGTTTTCATACACGGCCACCATGTAGGTTTCTCTGAGGAAGTCGTCTGTGGATCCCAGCAACTCCCACAGCAAACTGATCTGTCGCATTATAGTCTCCTCTGTGGTCGTACCATAAAATACCCTGCAGAATTAAAACAAAAACATAAATGCAAAAACCGTGAAAAAGCCACTGACCCTATTTTTAATTTATCCTGCTGCAATAGGCACCCATAACTGTGGTTCCACAGGACTCCATAGTAAATGGTTCATAAATTTGTAACCTATTCTGAAACAGTTAAACAAGGGTTTTAATATATCGAAATTACATTTAAGCTAAAACTGGATTACAATATCTAACATATGTTTTACAAATGTATTCAAAAAGCAGCTCCCATCAAGTTTACACCAAAAAGGAAAACAAACTACAAAAACTACAAAAACTGTTTTAGAAGTGGACTGATTTAAAGTGCATGGTGGGAACTTCACACCCCTCCCTCTGACTCGTGTCCAGGTTGCTGGTTCGATTCTAGGGGAGCCTGAATGTGAGTTTTGGAAACCTTAGTTCACATGAATCTATTTTTCTTCTTTTAGACGTACTACAGTAATCGAGGTGACCTCTTATCAGAATGAAATGGAAATTGGAAGAATAGGTAAAATATTAGGAGTTTTTGCTTTGAGTCCTGCTGCTCCAGCCTCACCTGGTGATGACTCGGACGGTCTCCCTCTGTACGATCTGAATATCTGGGTCGGTGGGCTCAGGCGGTTTGTCCTGGAACTCTGCCGGTAAGTAATATGCCGTCAGGACGTCCCGGACAAAGCTTTTCTCATCCTTTGCCATCTGGATCTCATTAAGAATAGGCACGGTCATACCTAAGTAGCAACCTGGTGGAACAGGAGGAATCTCGTGTAGATTATTGTCACAACGTGGCACGGCCATTCTAGAAACTGCATGTATTTACATTACATTAAAAAACCAATATTGAGGCGGCACCACACAGTACACATATAGCACCTTGAAACCATATGTCATGGATAGGCTTTGTGGTGACGTCAGACCAGGAAGTAGACAGACACAGTGCTGGGGTGAGTGAAGTTTATTATAAATAAAAAGGTTTAAACTAACAAAACAGAGAACACACAAAACGTCACGATGGACAAAATAAATAGACAAACAAAACAGTTTACACAAACCCCAAACAAGTATTGTGCTGCTGCAGACTCAGCCCGCGTAGCAATTGTGTCTTTCTTTTATTTCTCCCATAACTCCTCTCTGTACATGCAAACCTGAGTGAGACAATCGTGCTGCTTTTACCTACAGCTATGCCGGGACTTGATTGCTGATTCACTTGAATCCCGTCACAGTCTGCACGTGAAATAATTATGACTTCCCCGTGCCCACATACCACCATACATTTTAAATCACCTGTGCTACACAACCCAAATATACCAAATAACCCAAAATACACCCAGGGGTGGGGGGTACCCCATCACACCATACCTGCAGAGTTTTCATTGCAGATGTAACGCATCAGTTTCATGAACGCCATGGAAATGCTCTGCTCGTACAAGTCTTCACCCTTGATGACATATGCCCATTTCCCAGCTGGGTACACTCTCTCCTCATACAAAATTTCCTTGTTCTGAAAATAACAAGAATGTTAAACAAATGGCTCCCTCTGCTAAAAAAAAACACCTTCTTTAGTTTTTTATCGGGTAGCAAGGTACAATTGCAATCCTCATTCGGCTACGGAGCACAAATATACTCCTTATGCGACAGGGAACCTGCAATTTTGGTTCCACTGGACTCCATAGAATACAAATCGGAACTCACTTTAAATTTAAAGACAAACATGATGCCAAACACGATTAAGGTAAGTGCATGGACTACAAGCAGTCATGTTTCTGTAGTCATACTGGAGAATCTCACAGGTACCTCTCAACTCTTAAAGTCACAGAACTCAGACTCAGTCACGTAACAGAAACTGGTCAACCCAGCTCTTGATGGGTGCCTGAACTAAAATCATATTTAGCTATAAGACTGAATAAATCATTTGCATTGTGCATGCAGGTTACCCAGAGAGAGGAACATCCAAGCCACTTGAGGAGCAAGTTGGTTGCTACCATATCCAACTGCTTAAAATACAACATGCAAGACACTAAAGTGATACTAAAACAGTAACTTCATGTCTGAACTCATTCTGCTGAATGGTTAGTCTATGCAGCTGATGACAGCAATGAACTCAGCATTTTATATTTTAGATATTTTGCAAGTGTTGTGTATGGAATTGGTGATGGCACCTTTAATTGTGTACAGTTGTAATACTGGGAATAACACGCTGCAGCTGGCATGCTCAGTTCTAGTTAGTGCAGTCCTGGTCTGAGAGCATGTAACACAGCCAGATCTTATGTTTTTTACTGTATATGTAACCATTTATTGTTGCAGTAAAAAACAAGTTTAAGTTTCAGTGACTTCGTTCTGTTATAATATTAAATACACCACAATAAACACAGTATCATATATTAGATATTTCCAAACCATTCCTTTTCATTGCCACAATCTGAAAGCCACATTTATACATTTGGAATCGGCAATTATTTTTCATATTTTCTCCCCAATTTGAAATGTCCAATTATTTTTTATTTCAACCCGGTTCAACGCTGCGACCCCTGCGACTTGGGAGAGATGTAGATGGACAAACGCATCTTCTGAAATGTGTGCCGTCAGCCGTCCGCTTCTTTTCACTCTGCGGGCCCACCATGCAGCCACCTCAGTGTAGAGGTCTGCATGGGTCTACCTGGACCTAAGGACCCGAGACCGGACCCAGATCCGAACGGGTTTCAGGTCTGAAATTGTCAGGCAACACTCGGGTTAGGTCGGGTATGGCTTGCACGCGAGAGACACATGGAGTTGCAGCTCTCGCGGTATTTATTTTAGATCAAGAGATATTATAAGCTGATCATCTAACCAGGTAACTTGCCCGTGCAATTAAATTATCCTCAGACTCCTGAAGGAGCTACGGTACCCAAACTCAATGACTCGGACGGGAAACGGCGTGGCATCCGAGGATTGGAGGATGGATGCGCTCGTTAACCTAGGGGTCACGAGCAAGGGTATAAATAGGGGTCGTAGTGCAAGTTCCTTTGTAAATGGTTAGAACAACCTAGAAGTGTTGTGTTTGTTTGTTCTGTCTAGTAAAAACTGTTTGTTTTTTGTTTCTAAAGACTACTAACACTATCCGGAGCTGCAGCTGCAGGCCAGCAACAAACCCGGACACCAGCACTTCCCTGTTTCACAAACGTACTTTTCACTAAAATAAACACTGTGTTTGTGTGCTGTGTTGCGTGTGGGTGAGGAAAGAACCTGGACTGTGTTTTATGGTTTCGGGTCAAACCCGAGGATTACAAACGAAGTGATACACGCCGTTGTATCACTTCCATCATTTATTATTTACAGGTGTTTCCCTAAGGCTCTGGACATTGTATAAATCAATAAACAACCTTGCACCTGGAAATCATTGTCTGTCTGTTTTGTATCCATTCTGCACGGCACACACCTGTAACCTTCTGATGTTTGGCAATTATTTTCTAAGGTAAGAAGGCAAGAAAGAAAAGTAAAGAAAGTAATGTTTGGGATACTCCGGTAACGCAACTAATTTGCGTGACCATTTAATGAGATGCAGCGGTCGCACTAGCCTATAAAAATGTACATTTGTAAAAAGCACACCATCTCAAAATCTGCGTTTTCAACCATAACATCTGCGTTTTTACATATTGCATCAACATAGTTAACATGCAAAACAGTACACAGTATAAATAATGGTAGTAGAAAGAGACATAAAGACAAGCTTACCATGAAACATTTTCTTTTGAAAATCCCCTAATCACGACATAAAAATCAGTGTTGTAGAACATGTACCAATGTCTCTGCGGGTAGCTGTCAACATCATAACTATTTACAGTTTTGCTGTTTAAAGGTTCTTTAAATTTTCCTTTTAGCACCCAAGTCCAAAATGACTGGTGCTCTTTCCAAATCAAAGTCTTAATAATTCTCAGGCGCTTCCATTGAAATTGTCATAAGTTTTAGATGATCCTCCCATAAACAAGAGTGTTTCCTGGTCTGTACTCTGTTCTGACAGCTAGAACCCAGTTCTGCTGGTACACAACATACAGGTATCGTAATTGCAATTGCTGCAAGTTTTGCGAAAGCAGGAAAGATGTCGGAATAGTTCTCAATAAAAACCCTGCAGGCCTCATCCATGGTCTTAAAACCATGATTTTTGAGCATGTGTTTTACTTGCCTCAGAGTGTCAACAGGTAAGATGCTCTGATACAGAATACTGAGTCACTCTAATACCAGGGACATGTGCGGTGCTATATGGGATACGGAGACCTTTTTTAAAAGAGGATGCAGGGAGCAGTGGAACCATTTTGCATTGCATAAAACTACTTCATAATATAAACAAAATTATTGGATAGGGATGAAAAGGGGAAATATTGTCTTTTACATCTGCATTTCAGAAATGCACTGTTGTTATTGTTTTGCGTTTTATTACAATGTCCTGCTTATCTAACGTACAATTCTGCGTAAAATCGACCTCGGTAGATGGCAGCCTAACTTCAAACAAAAGCTGCATTTATTCATTTGAACTACCCCCGAGTAAAAATTAAGAAAAACAACCAAAATCATTCCAAAAATTGTGGTCAGAAGTATTAAGCATCCCAGCAGCGTCAGTCCCTAGTGAGCAGGTATTCAGTAATGTTGGGCAGATTGTAAGTAAGTACCAGTCATCGCTTAATTAAAACTAAGTGTGGATACTACCATGTTCCTTAACACAATTCAAATATAAGCCATGGACAACACTCTTGTTACCTGTTACTGCTGTGGACAGTGACAACTTTTTTTAAATTAGTTTTTTTTCTCTTGATTGGTTGTTATTGTGACTTGTTACGGATTTAAACAACTTTTGGGGATTTTGCTTTGACCCCAAACTGGTAGAAATCAACACGAATAAGGTAAAAAAAAAATAATAATTTAATATATTTAATTACTACTATATATGCATAAACTGATGTAATCAATTTAATATGTATAATAGTTTTGAAAGCGTTACTTGCAATGTTACACAGTAATCCACAGCTCCACATGTATTACTGCTTGTTTTTGTTACCCTTTCATAACGCTGATGAATCGATGCATCAGCTTTTTTGGAGAACGATATATAATCGATAGTGAAAAATTAGGCATCGCCCCAGCCTTAATCCATCCAGTAAAGGCGGGGTGCCTTTACTGGATGCGCCACTCGGGAGCCCCCTCATTGTGCAACCTTTCATATTTACACTTAATGCTACCGGACCAAGACAAAACTGCCCAGACGGGACATTAAATGGTATCTGGTTTTCGAAAAACCTACCTTTTTTCCTTACAGACCAATGTCATAGCGCATTCATAAATATTGACACAGGTTTTTAAAGGGAGATGCAGCAAAAAAAATAAAAAAAAATAAAAAAAATTTAAAAAACTGCTGTCAACATTGTTTTCTAGTTGCATTGGCGACCATTTTAGTCATAGTCTGGGCCCTGACTGTAGTTAAATAACTGAGAAGAAAAAAGAAATAACGTACCTTTTCATGACAAGATAGTGGGACAAAGGGCACTGGTTGTCGCTCTTGAGTCTGTCTTGCCATTTGCTGAATCGGTGCTGCCATTTCTGGTAAATAAATACATGCACACAACAGAATAAATGAGTCTAAAAATACATGGTATCCAAGGAAAGACATGCATACTAGAACGCTGTAACTTTTTAAGTGCTCTTGTGGCGTCTGCTAGCCTCAGTTGGGCTGCTAACTCTGGGCTCTAACCTTTGCTTGGAAAGACATTTTTTGTGGTGCAAAAAACCTCTTAGCCACTCTCATAAGGAACAAAAAACCTACAGTACGTAACCTGCCTTTTGTCTGGTAATGTGTCACCATAGTAATAAAGCTTTTATCACTCGCACATTACATAGGTGAAAAGAACCCAGCATTCAACTGAAAACGGTGCACCAGAAATCAAAAAAGAAAACTGAAAGGGGTTGTTAAATGAATACATATAAAAAAAAATCTGTCTTGCCATTAAACCAACTGTAAAGGTTGCTGTGCTATTATCCCACGTGTGTTAAAACGAAAAAAAAAAAAATTAGGTCACAAACATCTACTGCAACTGGTTTCAGAGGGTTCAGATCTCTTTCCTTTTTTCCTCCTTTACTGTACTGGAGCAGCAGTAGGAACTGGACTTTGCTTCTAATATGCCTTTTTAAATCACAGTAAATGTCAAATTAAACAAAAAGCATCTTCAGCGGCACCATGGAAGGGGAATGGCACCTCTTTACATTAAATAAAATGGATATATGGAAAACGGTATCATTGGGGTTCAAATATATATAATAACTGTTGATATTGTTGTGTTTTTTTTTTTTTTTTTTTACTACACCTCCAGTGTTGACACACAAGCACCTAATAAAAGTGTTCAATTCAGGACTTAAGAATCGTTTATTGTTTTTTTGATTGAAAGTACCAAAAACATTCAGCTACATTGCCAATTTTATTAACCAATTCTCAGCACTTGGTTCTAACTTTTTGCCCGTACCTTGTGGAACGACCACATGGTGTGTGCTGGCTACCGCCTGCCAATGAGCCAACAGCCTCTCCTCTTCCTCCTCGTTCATTGGTTCAGGATTATCCTCTGCGACATTTTCATCCAGAAGTTCATCATCCATGGCGGCGAGATCCTCAAATGTGATGCGAGCCATCCTGAGCAACAAGAGAGCAAATCTGCAAAACACACAGAAACAAGGTCTGCCAAAAGAAAGGAAAGCATTGCGTACAGAATACTTTAGCCTTTATAACAACGAAGATGCAAGACCCTGCAGGGAACGTTACAATCCAGAGCGGCTTTGCTGTTAATATGGCTTGTAAAGTCAACCCCTACCATCAGGCTGAAGATGCCCACTTAGATAATTGGATACAGGACACCATCTGGACTGTCCTCAGATAGCTTTATTTAATTAGAAATAGGGCTGTCAATTAATCGCAGTTAACTTCTGCGATTAATGCGTTCATTTTTTGGGAGATCTTTTTTTTTAACGCACGTTAATCGCACTCCTGTCTTGTCCCATAATTCATTTTCTGCAGCATCATTTTAGTGCTTGCCAGTACTGAATGAGTGTAGTTGTTTGAATATAAAATGAGTCACAGAACATTATGGACCCCATTTTCAAGAGATGCGATGGCGCAGCGGGGCTTGCAAGATTTTTTTGGGGTGCAAGGACAGAGTTGCAGCTGCGTCCCATTTTCAATATCAGAGTTGCACTGAAAAACTAGCCTTGCGTCGACGGAAGGTTTGGTCGGAACTTTGTGGGAGTTTCCTTCTTTTTTTAACCCACCTCCCAGTTTACCTGCAATTTTCAATCAGTAGAATGATCGCATGTCATCGTGTTGCGTCTCTTTTGACTTAGTTGTGCTAAATGAGTCACAGTTCTTGCAATGAGCTGTAAAGGTTTTTTTTTTTTTTTTTTAAATTAAGAATAGCCAGGTTTGTGTGAAATGTGAAGGGGAAGGAGAAGGAGGAGTTACCCTGCAAAAAGAGTATATAGGACTGCAGTGACTTTTCTTGACCAGTCAGATGAACATGTCTTACAGAGACACCGGTTTGATAAACCCGTCCTTCGGATGAGACGTAAAACTGTGGTCCTATTTTAAGTGACTCTACAGCAGCAGCAGTAGTTGTTAATGCATAGTTCACCTCCTAGTATCTGTAAGTCGCTTTGGATAAAAGCGTCTGCTAAATGCTGAATAATAATAATAATAATAATAATAATAATAATAATAATAATAATAAACAGGCTATATCAGATCTACGTTTAGAGTTAAAGGACGATCTACAGAGTGCAACCGCCAGGAGCTAGAGGTCTGCTCGGGCCTAAATTTAAAATCCGTTAACAGCTGCTTTGGTTAAGAGGGCAAATAAATACATCATTTTTCCAATGTCTGCTGCAAGCAACACTGCCAGCTGGGGTTCGGCTAAAGTGCCCATGTAACCTGCAGATGTTCCTGGCTGCAGAACATTAGACTCCGCTTCATTGAGTCCTAAAATATCATGGCCACCGACTCCCCCGATCAGATGTGGATTAATAATTATGGACACCCGTTCTTCAGCACTGGTTAATTGTTTTTTGTGGGAGGCTGCCTTCCAATGCCCCTCATAGTTTTTATTTTATTTTAGTTTTTATTTTGTTTTTAGCAAGGGCTTTAACATCATAATACCTTTTTCTGATGTCTGCAATATCTCTTGAAGCCTTCGACACAACAGTAACTTTATTAACTACTGTTTGCCAGGTCTTCTTTTTTTCTGCTTTACAATGTACTTGGGCCTTCTTCCAAAATGATGTGTGTCTCTTCCACAGTGAAGTTTGCTTTTCTTTTTTTAGGGCAACCCATCTGAGCCATTGTTTGTCTTTCAAACTTTTCCAGCGCAACCCTGGGCGAGTGGGCATGTGTGTACTTACTGAGGCTATTTAAATACTAATTTACTATGCAGAGTCGCAGGCTTATGACTGCATTTTCCTATTGAAAATTGCATTTTTAGAACTGGTCGTAAGTCAGTCGCAGCGCAGGCTGTGTTGCATCTGCACTTAGAATAAAACTAGCCCTGTACAAAAATGACCCCCTTTGTAGCAAAGCACTCAAACTGAAGGACTTGTGAATGGGACGTTTATTTTTTTAAAACTTTCTGACAGTTCATTGGCTAGAAAGAGGGTTTACTTGTATCTACTGTCAAAGTGAGTTCCAGTATCACAGAAGTGCATCTAGTCTGCTGTAGCACCTGCATGCTAAACATGCTTTCACATCTCAAAATACACTTCTGGTAGTTTTTCTGCTACAGGCAACAACAATACAACAACAAATGAAACCTGCCTGATTCGACAGAGTACTGTTTTAGAAAGCCAGAATCACTGCAAACCCATGAATCAAGCCAAGTATGATACTATAAGTATAACCAGTGCTGTTGGATAGCTACCGACTGCAGACCCATTAACATTGTAGCTTTGTTTTATTTCAATAACCACATTTATTTTTAAACAATATTATTTACAACTATGGAGGATATAAACCATTACTCGGTGAATGTTTTGTTTTATTTAGGCAATTTCAAGTTATTAATAAAAAACAATTTAAAAGTATTATTATTATTATTTAAATGGCAATGAAAAACATTAGTTTATGAGTAAAGGAAACTGATAATTGTAAATGCATTAAGATTAGTAATAAACTGACTCCGTTGTGATTTAGCAGTTAGTTCAAACAATTCAACAACAATGCTGGATTGTAAATAAATAAACTATAAAGATAATCCAGAAATAGGAAAACAGGTTTTTTATGCTGGATTGTTTTTGGGATACTACTACGACTACTACTAATAATAATAATATTATCAGTAGTGAAACAAACTTAAATGCGATGGATGCAGTAATTGTATCATTTAAATATGAAATCATGATTAACTTTGTTGTAAACCGCTTGACAGCCCTAATTAGAAAATATCATTTTTGAGAGGACCTGGGAAGGCAAGCTAATCCCTGGAAAGGGGGTGGGGGGTAACTGTGATTTTAGTAATCAGCAGCAGAGCTCAAGTGTCACCTGCCTGCTAGAAACACTAAACGACAAAACTGCAAGCGGAGAACACAGTTACCATAGCAATAGAGCATCTCAGTAATGCAGACCTAGATATTCTTCCTTTTTATGCATCTAAAGCACCCAGGTAGGCTTGGCCTCCTTTCAGGCTAAAATATAAATGGGGATTGAAGCTCTCTCAACACACCTGAAATGACATAAGGTCGTTGAAGTGGCCATTTAGAAGGGTTGGATATCTGTAGAAGTTCAAGGGTTGCATGGAGGACTCAATATTAACCTGTTGAACCTGCACCAACTTTCTTTAAATGACATATCACATAGTTATAGAGGTATGTATGGTTTGTATCATGATACAAGACCAGAACAGAAGCACAGCACAGCTCATTGCAATTCACCAAGTGCTTCTTGAATGAAGATCATTGTGTTTTCTAGTTGGTATGAATACATACTCTCCCCATATGATTTCATTTTTATCTTTTAACAAAACAGTCCATCATTAAATGATCATTTGATCTTACTATGCATCAAACAAGTAGCCCATCAGTACCATCGCATGTTTTGTGAGAAACATGTTGTATAGCGACCTGCATATTGTGATATGGGTCGTATTGTGATATCACTACTCATTATAGAACTACAGACACCCTCAAACAGAAAAACAACTTAAAATACAGGCAAGTTTAAATGCATTTCAGAAATTGTATGCCATTTCTTTTTTCAGCTTTCAACTCCCACCCCAAACCTTTAGAATCCGTATCAACTTGAAAGTAGGTCAGTGCACACAGACACAGAAACAACACACGCAATCCTGAATTTAAAGAAACAGTATAGCTTTGCATACACTGGTATCATCATACATTTCCTCGACTGTGAAAACTAAAAAAAAAAAACATTTAATGTATTATATGCCATTTCAGTTATCTGGTTTGTCCACAAAACTTCATTTACAATCATAACAAAGCAAAGCATATGTTTGTATTTACAAACGCGAAGTCACGTGACTGTTACTGTCTTGCAGATAAATCTAGTAAAGGCAAATTCAGGCCGGCGGGGCACATACTATATGTATAAGCTACGTGTTCATTCACAAAAAAAACATAATACAGAAATAATTACATTTATCGCGTTGCAGTAACTCTCCTCGCTGGTGCGAATTGATTCCCTCCAGTCAACCACACGTTCAAAATCCACAGCAAACTGACAAGTGAAGCACAGCAAGCCAGGGATACAAAACTAAAGCTGCAAGTCCCAGTTGAACTGCGCGGCGTCGAAGCAGCTCTGTAAGGAACCCGGTCTACAACAATCCTGACCACGTGACGATGGGTGGAACATAGTAATCAGAAGGACCATCTGTAGCTACAGTTAAGTGTGGAAGTATTTTTTCATGCATATTTATTTATTTCCTTACAGTATTTATATATTTATTTGGTAAACTAAGAGATATTTAGGGGGGATAAGGTCACATAAAAAGCCAAATAAACCGGCTTCGAAAAACAGCTCTAAATTATTCTAAATTCGAATTAATTTTCAAGAATATGCGGCTAGCTACTTGCCAGTACCCAAGGGCTTAGTGTTACATTGTAATTATAATCTAAAAGTGGCCTTAAAAAGTACCTAAATAAATGACACAAACTATGACAACCGTGTGCCATAATTTAATAATTTACAGCATAAAGTGCAAAGAAATAATAAATACAATTCACAAATCAATGTCAGAAATTATTAATGAACACTTCATAAATGAAAGGCATACACGAATTACCTGTAGTGCGCGTATTTTTAGTTCTGACATATCGCGGGAAAGCTGGCTTGTCTCACAGTAAACAGTATTTTTACAATGCAAGAGTCAGTGCTTGATTGTCGTCATTTTTTTCCTCAGGTATACCACCTATGCTCTGAACTCATTGCTCTTTTCTATTAGAAATGCTGCTTCGATCAGTATTTTAAAGTCCAGATTAAAGACTTTTATAGTTTAGTCTTTTTAACCGGATTTACAAATATAATTGTTTTAATCTGTTTTATTTGCTTATTTTTTATATCTTGTGTTTTATCATTATTAATTTCCTGTATTGCTCAATTGTTTTATTATTATTATTATTATTATTATTATTATTATTATTATTATTATTATTATTATTATTATTATTAATAGATACATAATTGTAGACATGTATTTCTTGTAACTTTTTTCCTCATCCACTACAAAAGATTTTTTTCCTATAATTATTTGTTTTTCAAGAAATTTCTAGGAATTATAAATTTCCATTTCTAGGAATTCTGTGTGTGTGTGTATATATATATATGTGTATATATATATATATATATATATATATATATATATATATATATATATATATATATATATATATATATATGGGTCATTCCACGCCAACTCAACCAGTAAAGGGACATTTCGTTGCCCGTCCGTCTCAGATTTTCCTAGAAAGATTCACCTGGAGGTTTTCTGACATGCTGAGTTCAGAAATGATAGCCATTATTTTTTAAAAAATGTCCCCTTCGACATGTGACCTTGCAAAGGTCAACCTAAAGCCAACCTTGACCAGAAATGTGTAGCACCTTGTTCTTCTTGTATTGAATAAGGCTTTTCAGAAAAAAATACTAGGAGCACCCTACTCACTTCTAGCAAATTGCCAGACGAGGGGTAACTGATGAGTTTTATTCGAACTTCAGCCTAAACCTTTACCCTGTAGGGTATGTGGGTCCTAAAATGTAAGTATTGCTGTAAGACCCTTAGGAACCAGTCTTCCAAATTCTGTGAAAAACATTTGGTTTCAAGTCTCACCACTGGTCATTAAACCCCCTTGAAATCTGAATTTTTGCTATTTGTACCAAGTTTAGGCCGTAATAACTTGTGTGGGGGGACTCCAAAAAATCACCCACAGATGTGTTTGGATAGATGTTAATGAGATCTACAAGCATCAAGCAAAATATTATGGTATCTGGGGATTTTGGATTTTTGGCAGATTTTTGAAGTTGCGTTTGTCATGCATTCAAGCATTGCTTATGGCCACTTTGGTGAGGCTAAAGTGCCAGTTCAGGCTAAAGTGCCAGTTCTATCCAAACTTTGCATTCTCTGAGGATTGATCTAGAGGAAAAAGTAACAGTATGTGCTTCCTCTGGCACTAGCATGGAGCTGAGGGGTTATGAACTCGCATGGGACTTGGGACTTCTTTGTTACAATGTCACATTTGAAACTACCAAAACCTTACTTAGTTGGGTTTTAAAAACTAAATTTATGTTTTTTCTTAAAAAAAATCTTCCCTGTTTACAGCACCGTTTAAATACACCTGTCTCTGTCATTGAAGACCTCCTAAACCAAAGACTTTGAGTTGTGCCTGAAATTGTCTGATTGGCTAGCATGAGAATGCAGCAAATGGCTTTTTCACAAATGGTTGGTCAGTCAATCAATTATCCCCCTAGGTAGGCACCACAACTTATAAAAACAACTTTACTATCACTTTTTGGTTTTTAAAATCCAACTAAGTAAGGTTTTGGTAGTTTCAAATGTGTTATCATAACAACGAAGTCCCAAGTCTCATATGCAAGTTCATAACCCCTCAGCTCCAAGCTAGTGCCATTGGAAGCCCACATTGTTACTTTTTCCTCTAGATCAATCCTCAGAGAATGTACCATTGAAGAAATAGGTAGTTTGGATAGAACTATGTGGTACTTTAACCTCACCAAAGTGGCCATAAGCAATGCTCGAATGCATGACAAATGCAACTTCAAAAATCTGCCGGATACCATAACATATTTTGCTTGATGCTTGGAGATCTCATTAACATTTATCCAAACATATCTTTGGGTGATTTTCTGGAGTCCCCCCACGCAAGTTATTATGGCCTAAACTTGGTACAAATAGCAAAAATTCAAATTTCAAGGGGGTTTAATGACCAGTGGTGGGACTTGAAACCAAAAGTTTTTCACAGAATTTGGAAGACTGGTTCCTAGGGTTCTTACAGCAATACTTACATTTTAGGACCCACATCCCTTACAAGGTAAAGGTTTAGGCTGACGTTTGAATAAAACTTGTCAGTTACCCCTCGTCTGGCAGTTTGCCAGAAGTGAGTAGGGTGCTCCTAGAATTTTTTTCTGAAAAGCCCTATTCATTACGAGTAGAATGAGGTGCTACACATGATGGTAGCATCTAAATTGCACCCAGGGTGATTTTTCTGGTCAAGGTCCCTTTTTCACTTTAGGTTGACCTTTGCAAGGTCACAGGTCGAAGGAGAAATGTTTAAATAAATAATGGCTGTCATTTCTGAACTCAGCGTGTCTGAAAACCCCCAGGTGAATATTTCTAGGAAAATCTGAGACGGACGGGCAACGGCACTGGTTGAGCTGGCATGGAATGACCCATATATATGACGCTTGTTGTGAGGAAGGTTAATAACAATCCGAGATGGACTGACAAAGATATTCAAAGTAAATTGGCTGCAAGTGGGACTGGGGTTTCATTTCTCAATGGGCACAGGAAAAAGCCACTCCTAGGAAAACATCACAAGGAGAATTGCTTGAAGTTTGCTAAACAGCCTTTGAATGATGGATATGAGTTCTGGTCAAAGGTTTTGTGGAGTGATATCGAGCTATTTGGTCACGCTGATAGTCGTTACGTTTGGAGAAAGTCTGGTGAGGTGTACAAAGAAAAGAACACCATACCTACTGTCAAGCATGGAGGTGGTAATATTATTATTATTATTATTATTATTATTATTATTATTATTTATTAGCAGAATATCCTTCTATGGGGCTGTTATTCCTCTAATGGCACAGGAAATTTAGTTCTAATACATGGTAAAATGGAATCCATAGCATACCAAAAGATATTGGCCAATCATCTGAAACCCTCCGCTACAGAACTTGGTTTAAAGCACAACGAGACGTTCCAACACGACAACAATTCAAAGCACACATCAAAATCTACTTCAGAATGGTTGAAGAAGAATAAAATCAAGGTTCTGGAATGGCCTAGTCAAAGATGAAGAGTTGAAGAAGGCTGTGGACTCTTGACCGGAGGGTTGTGGGTTCAATCCCAGGTGGGGGACACTGCTGCTGTACCCTTGTGCAAGGTACTTTACCTAGATTGCTCCAGTAAAAACCCAACCGTATAAATGGGTAATTGTATGTAAAAATAATGTGTAAAAAATGCTGTAATTGTACATAAAAATAATGTGATATCTTGCAACAAGGGGCGTCTGCTAAGAAATAAATAATAAAAACAATAATATTCCAGAAGATAGCTCAATATTCCATGTCTTATTCTGAATACTGTTTACCTTATTCTGAGTATGCTTACATGAATGTAACACATTAGAATACTTAGCATTCAGAATAATAATGGAATACAGTATTAGCCTGCATGTAAACCTACTAAATGTCAGAAAAAATATATTCATCCTGGGTGAATAATTCATTCTCAACTACCTTTTAAGGACCATAGAGCTGTAGCCAGTAAAATCAACTGTAGACTGGGCAAGATGGGGTTTTGAAAACGTACTACTGTTTGTGAGAAACTCAGAAGTGTCCATTGATTTAAAAAAAAAAAAAAACGCATTTCCTGCCTTTGCTTTGGTGCAATCAAATTGCCTGATTCCTAAAGACTGGAAAAACCTTTTTCTTTTTTAAATGTGTCAATTGATAAAGTATTACATGATATATTAACTTATAAGTATATAACTTGTGCACAGAATTGAAGAGCAAAATCAATAATAGCCAAAGAAAAAAAAACATGCTTAATGATGTCTATGAATCTTCTGAGCTATTTAAAAACACAAAAACATACATTTATTTATTCTGATCAGACTGAGGATCCACTAAGGCCAGCATGGGAGTTTAGCAGGATCAGTCAATCCTGTTATAGTATTATGAGACAGGCCTCTACATGTGGATAGTAACAAATTCCCATATTTAATGTACGACATGACATCATTGGAACAAGCATTGAAACACAAAGGGGTCGCCCTATAGAACATTGAATGACAACCTGTGAAAATATTTATGAAAGGGAATTTGCATAATATTACAATAAAGAAAAGAAAAAACTGTACTCCAATTTGTTAATTTTTTATGAAGCTTTATTGAAATAAGAATGCAAAAGCTGAAAGCAAAAGAAGATTGTAGCTGTTTCTAATGTCACAATAAAAGATGTTTGGTAGTAAAGAATTCAACGTTGCATTTACAGCAGACACAGTTGCCCTATAAAGTAACAGTGAACTAGAGTATTAAAAACATGAGCACGGATCACTTGCAGTATATGAGCATGTCGCTGTCTCGATTATGTTTCACAAATTCTGTAACTATGTATCATTTTAGACAACAAAAAATTATCAAGCTGTTAACAGTTGGCTGATGTTGTTACCAGTACATTATGGAACAGCTCTGTTTAAAAAGGTAGAACAAACAATTGAAAGAGAAAAGATGCAAGAAGCTGGTTCTTGTCTTCAGACTGCTGGGTCTGTCACCTTGCTGATTACAGGTTGCACTCTGACAGATAGGCAGTCATGTTGGTCCCTGAGCAGTGCTCTCCAAACTGAGGCCTGAAAAAGACAGAATTAAAAGGGTTTTCGGACCGCTAAATATTCTGGTAATTTAAGTCATTAACACTAGAACATCTGAGAGGTCATTTTTGTATTCATGAAATCCACAAAACTTGATATTAAATCCTCCCAGGCTAGTACATTTTTATTTAGCTTATAGGCTTATATATGATTACACACACACACAACAACCTAGAAGGACCAAGGGGTAGTAATGACCCCTCATATGTCTTTCCTTTGAATGGTATTTGAAAATGGCATTTGCTTTTGAATGAAGTTATTTATTTATTTATTTTCACAGTGATGATGGCAGCTAGAAAAAGGTAGGATTACTGCAACACATATTTTGGAAAAGCTGAAAAACATCCAAGACAGTGATTCAAATGGTGGTGACATTTCCTCTGTTGATTCTGACTAGAATAAGACAACTAACATGCGTTCAGTGCAAGAAAGCCATCTGTGTTTCATGAGCATCCACGGTGTTGAAACTGTCCATATGCAGGAAGTGTGACTCTTGAATGAAGAGCCACACTGTGCCTTTCTGTTCAGTCATTCTTGGGATTTTGACTTCATATTATTGTTATATTCCCAACAATAGTTATAGTTGAATGTAAAAGAGTAAAATACACAATGAGTCTTTTATTGTCCTAAAATAATTCATTTTCAGAAGAGGCAATGCCAGTAGTGGAAAATATACATTACTATCAGAAATGATAAGGAGTTTTAATCACACCATTGGCAACATATAAAAACATAGTAGGGGTTAAAATGACCCCTTGGTTAGGGTTAGCATATGACTCCATGTACACTAGGACAGTTTGGAACAGTTTAGGCTTTTCAACTTATAGCCCAATGCATTCTGGTAAGTGTAGTCCTGCTTCTCAAGGAAAAGAAACAAGTGAAAGGTACCTGAGGCAGGTAAAACGTACTAGAATGCATTGTGATGTGATCTAAAAACCCTGAAATGTCCCAAACTGTCCTAGTGTACATTGAATCACATTGTCAGTGCCACCCACAGACTACATCTGTTGAATGTGATTCATGGGTTTTAAACCTACAAAATGTCACAATCGAGAAACCCACAAACTAGACCTCTGTTTTATGATAACAGTTTGTGCACATTCCCTGTTGAATATTCAGACTGGGATTACTCCAGTACTCTGATCTCAGAACTTGGCTGGGGATCTGGGGTACTGTAACTTAGCATAACCTTTGTTGTGTCACTGATCATGAACTAATGAAGAACTGCAGCTGTGCTGATAATGTTCTAGAATAGATCTGGTGAAACACAGATTGTGATGTCACACAATAGTACTCACCCCATGCCTTTGAACTGAAAAACAAACTTCATGCAAGCAATGTCATCGGTGATGTCATCATCAATCAGTTCTTAATAAAAGGGGGAAAAAAAACATCTTAATTCTGAATTCTTGTAAATGACTTTTTGTTTGGTTAAAAACAACAACAACATCAAAAAAAACCCTTCCAGGATTTCCCCAAGAAATATTTCCAAGTAACAGGCTTACCAAACAAGTTAGAACTGAAGCACACAGCCTTTGATTTTTATACAGTGCTCCATTGTTAAAAGGAGTCTCATTATACTGTGGTACAGGTAATATGGTCATCATGATCCAATTTGCCCCGTAATGCCATTACACAGATTGCAAATGCCCATGGTTCAAGACTATAGCATTATAAAGGAGGAGCACTAGATCAAGGTCATTCTCTGCTTTTAGGTGCCAAAAGGGTGACCAAGTGTTTGTTTGCCCAGTGAAAAACAAATTACAGTCCTACAGTTGTTATTAATTTAAGAATAACATCGTTGAGGATAAACAATTAAACTATTTGTGCTGTTCATTGGTTACGCAAATTGGTTAAGGCGTTAACAGTGATGTATTCCAAACCCAAAGGCCATCAGTGTTGACAGTGTTTAATGGTTATAATGAGTGGTTTCTAAGAACCCACTAACATGTTCATTCCCCTTACAAAATTACTTGAGGCCGTATGTTTTGGTTTTGGCTACAACACTCTTCAGAGATGCATCCCACCGAATAAAAAAGTGATAAAATAGTGATAAAATACTTCAAAGATATCTACTTACTGCTGCAGTCAAGTTTGCACAAGCTCTTTGTATTATTGCAGACCAGTTGGCTGGGGAGTTGGAAGATGCCTAACAGATCGCCAAAGTCCCCGGACGGCATCACGCTGGGCTTGTGGTCTTCATCACTGTCTGGCTCGGCTCTCTTCTCGTGGTGGCCCTTGCCTTTATTCTTTTTGATCTTATCAAAGGGGATCTTAGGGGGTCCAGCAGGGCTGATAGCACTGGTGTTGAAGCCAGTCGTGGTTTCCACCTGGCAAATCACTACAGAAAATAAGGGGAAGGAACGTTTAGAATTAGTGCACCATGTAAAAGTTAAACCTTTACACACTATACCAACGATGAAATAAACTAGAAAGGTATTTCTTTGCATTTTAAAATCGAACACTGGCAAGCACTTTCCCCACAAGCATATATTGAGGTGCGTTTTTCCTAATTTATTTAAATTATCAGTCTAGATTTTCAACTATGGGAAAATTGCCTGTGTAATGCATTTACAACAGAGTCAATTTGCCTATGGTGTAGGGCACTTTTTTATCAGGTTTTAAATTTCATAAGCAATTGCTGTAGATTTTAAAAAAAAGAATAAAGAAATAAAGTAAAGGTACTGTCAAAAAGTTTGACCATTGATGCCTATCATGAAATGCAATTTACTGATTCTCTTTTTATTAATAATATGCAATACCGTTAGGTTGCAGCCGATACAGTCAAATTATTTTTCAATGTTAAAATTCTGTTTAGCGGAACATTGTCTTTCAAGGGTGTGTTTAAACGCAGTGGTGTAGTCCTTAATCTGAAGGTACCGGAACGCCACTAAAATATTGATTTTCTTAAACAAGAATTATTCTACAGATTTACATTTTCTTTGTATGCTGAATAGCACTGATCATGAACCATTTGATGCATTTATCTAATTTCTACAAGTATTTCCACATGCTTTACTTTACGTGTCAGTGGCAGAACGATGATGTCTGAGCTGCCTATAGAAAATAGTACGGGAACTACACCAGTGGTCCTATACTGACTGTCCTCAAAAGCTTGCCTGCTAATTCTCAAATGCAAAATAACGTTGGGGGGTCAAGTAAGATTGAACCACCCCAGCTTGTGCAAATCACATAACCTGTTTACTGTCCTCACAGCTGGGTAGAAGCACTGGAGAGGGTGTCTGAGCATGGCTATTATTATTAAAACAAAACAGAATACTTACCTTTGGCAAGGATTTCCTGTATCTTCTTGTTGCTTTCATGTCCCATCTGTGGTATTTCAGCCTTCAGTCGGGATGCCAGTTCGCACTTGGTAAACTCCTTGGCGTCAAAGCTGGGTGGCAGGAGTGCCACTATGGCCAGCAGAGCTGCTGCAGATACAAAAAGGAGGGTCTTCATTGTGGTTCTTTGGAGTTCCTTGGAAAGTGTGTGATGCTCTGGTACCGGGATGAGCCCTTTATATACAATCGAGCACCCCCACCCCTCCAGCAAAACCCCAGTGAGCGCATTCCCTTTTTAAGGGGGGGGGGGAGGGTTGTTGTGACATTTAAAAAATATATAGAATTTTGTTTGGGTGTCCAGCTCACACCTACAGCCATTGTCTGCTTTTTTTTCCGTCATTGAGAGAAAGTTTTGCAAAATTTTGTACCAGGCTTTCATTATATAGAAGCCACATATAAGAGCCATTCAACTCTGATAATAGAGAGATAATATCTGATCAGGTATCATTTCTGTTCTGTTCTGTAAAGAATACTCTTTCTGACGTCAACCTTTGAAATTGTATATTACTTTGTCTCCGAGTGTATTAATGCACAATGCAATCTATCTAAGATTGGTATGAGAAGATGCCTATTCATGAATGTGCTGAACTTGAGCCTGCAGGACTAGAACCTTTAAAGAAGACTGTAGCTCTTAAAGGATTACGTAAATACCACACATTTTTTAACTTTTACACTGCTGTTTTTTAACATTCTATTGCAGGCTGTTGGCAGCGATTTTATTTTTTGCAACTAAAAACAGTTACTTCTATTCATTATGTATCTTTTCTTTTATCAAGATGTAAATGATATGTTGACAGGTAAGCTATTTTGATGTCTGCCTAAGGCTGCGGAAAGAAATTTCACACCATTTTTGATGTAAAGTATTACAATACATGTGATTCTTTTATGTAACAGTCATCATGCGTGCAACTTCTATTTAATGCTTTCCATTCCTGGAAAAAAAAACAAAACTTTTCAATGTAATTTCCGTCTATGATGCAGTAAATAAAATAGGCCTTTTATTACTTTAAAGGTTACAGAGCACATGGCATTTCTAGTGTTCATAGCTGTCTATAATGCCCGCCAGTAACAATGCTGGTGCTGGAGATGAATGATGCGTTGTAGAAACAAGAAAAGACCTGCAGTGTTGCAAGAGGAAGCATGATCTGGATACACCGTGGTCCTTATTTTTGGGTCCAATAATGGCACGTCGAAATCTGAGAACAGAGACACTTGGCAGTAGAAATGTAGGTCAGTAAAAATGGTTCCAAACAGAAAAATAGGTGTTTTTTGAAAGCTTGTCAACCCTTCATGCAGATTTGATAATGGAATGTTTTTTTTTTTTGTTTGGAGACCACTTCTGTCTTACTTACAGTATTCATCTTTGATCATATCAGTTTCATGGGTATTGGCTAAGTTATAACCAAGCATCCCATATTCTTTGGCGGGATACTATTAAAAACTGGTCAGGCCAAAAGGATGACAGGTTCAAAATGAATTGAGTTAAACAGTTAATGAAAGCTGACCCTGAGCAAACACGAGTAACACATGTGAGTGAAACAAAACATCAGACAATCCGTTTGTAATTAACTCATTGTCCTGGTACATTTGAAAGCCTGTAATAGAAGCTGCAGTCCTGGCTTCACACCAAGCACAAAAACATGCTACAACATGTTATATAGATGCAAACAGGCCCCAATAACAGTTTGTATATGTCAGCAGGATATGGTCTAATACAGTGGTTCTCAATCTGTGGTCCGCGGGCCACTGGTGGTGCGCCGGCTCCCTTCAGGTGGTCCATCGAAAGGTTACATAATTACGGAAAGGAAGCGGCTGCATAGTTTATAGACCCCATTGCAAACCCAAAACGTGAGACCTTAAAAACACAGTACAGAAGCAGGAAGAAAATGCATACATGGAGAATATGTCCTTGTTAAAAAAAAAGGTCTAAACTCTCCATAATATATAGTTTTGGAGTGTCTAAAATGTATTCTTTACTAGGGAGTTATTGTGTATTGCGCTCATGTGCACTCAACACAGCAGCTTGTAAAGTAAGGGATAACACACGACAGGGCGTGTGTTGTCTTGCATTAACATACTTCTGTAGGTGGGTTGGCGGCACGAAGCGAAGCAACACAATGCACAAGCCCTGGAGTGTTATTCCGCTTATAAAACAGAAACAATAAAAAATAAAAAGTGTTTTTATTTAAAAAAATAATAATAATTTGTATTATATATCCTTCGCTGTGTATGTTATATCAAAGCTGCCGATAGGCACCTCCGTGGAGTGACATTCCTGCATCCCAAGGTAATAAATAGTCACTGCACGGAGACTTCAGTCTCTTTTGCCTTTCACGAACAGGTAGGTAGGGTGAATATAAAAAATAAACTTTTCTAGTTGTGTGATTGACACTTTTAAGAACTCTTTCTCTCGAGTTCTTAGTTCCCTTGCAATTTTATTGCTGGAAGTCGACTCGCCACTTCCCCGGAATTACAAACTCGGCAGCTGAAGGCTGAGCTTAACACTACGCAACTGCGTTTCATGTTTAAAAAACAAAAATCTTCAACAGCCTACATCGCAGTCTGCTTTACTAACCTTGCAGCTTGCTGCATGTATTTTCTATAATTTTCCTCTGCTTTTTGCATGTTAAAAAAAAACATGTTTTAAGAGAAGGGGGAACATGATCCTCCAGCGAGACCAGCTCTGCTGTGCGTCGCTGTTGACTCGAGGACTTTGGACTACCTCGGCACGCCCACTCGCTGTGCGCGGCCTAGTGCCTCTCTATAGGTTGTTAATTACTACTGTTTTTTCATTACTGCTTACAGTAAAAAAAAAAAATTCCTCACGCTCCAGCTTACTGTTGAGTGTCTGTGTGCTACTGCCTTGCAGTTAAAAATAAAATAAAAACAACAACCGCGTGCTTCCTCCATTAGGCCCAATATATCTGGCCCTATTGTTGAGCAGATGCCATCTGAGGTGCTCCACTCCACTGCAAGCTTCGCACTACACTGATTGTGTGACTGCACTACAACTGTCTGTAGGCTGCGCTCCACACCATTGCAAGCTATGCTCTGTTCCTGGTTGTGTGATTGCAAGCAGCCCAGACAAGACACACAGCTCAATACCTTGGTGCTTTGCCCTCAGTGCTTTGGCGCCCCAGTGTCTACACCCTCGGGGCCTCGCCACCCTCAGTGTACTAAAGCCTCAATGCCTCAGTGCCCCCTGTGTTCAAGTGCTCCCTGACATCTGTGGCTTTGTGCCTCGGTGCTTCAGCATCCTTGGTGCCTCAAGGACTATATGCCTCGATGCCTCAAGGCCTTTTTGAGCCCTGTGCAGTGGTGCCTTCGGTGCCACACTGCCCCAGAGCCTCGGGTACCTCAGTGCTTCGACACCCTCGGTGCCTCGAGGACTCGTCACCTTGGCGCTTTGACGCCTGCGGCGCTTTACAGCTCCCTGCAGCGATGTCCATCTTCGGCTTTGGGATCCCAGGTCTCCCCCCTCCGCCTGCCCTCGAGCCCAGCGGAGAGTATATCTTGCACGCAGGCTCCAGCCCGTTCGTCCTGCAACCGCACTAGATCTCCCTCGAGGGGTAGGAAACGAGTGAGAAATGCGGACCAGGCGAGGGACATTGCTAAGTTAAAGGGCCAGATGGCCCAAATACTCAAGCACTTTACCAGGCAGCAGGCTACCCCCCTGAACCTGCCCCAGCTCCATCACCAGCGCCTGCCCCAGAGCAGACTCCGGCTTCGCCAGTGTTTGCTCCAGATGTTTCAGAGCAGGGCGTGTTGACAAGCAAGGAGGAACAGGCGTGCTTTCTGAGGAGTCCTTCCTACAGGAGAGACTCAAGATCCAGACCTGACCCAAGTAACAGTCCACAGCTCTGAGCTTGCCTCAGAGCATGAGGTTCCAGCACCCTCGAGCTTGGTTTGGGCGCTTATGGAACGAGCCACCAACTTCCTCCAGGTTCCTTGGAAGGCAGTCTCTGAACAGCGCAGGTCTGTATTCAGACCCCCCAGCCTCTTCCGGCATTCCCGGACTTTCTGGCAACACCCGGCCTCGGTGCCCAGTGTGTCCAAGAGCGCTGCCTCACTTGCCTCCATGGAAGGTGCAGAGGCGGTAGGGTTCACACAGTTCCCTCCGGTGGACTCCACCATAGCGGCCCTAGTGTGACTCCCCCCAGTAGGAGGTCTGTCCAAGGATCCTGTATGCCCTAACGGCCAATGCAGGATCACAGAAGCCCATCTGAAAAAGGCTTACGCGGCTGAAGCGCAGGTGACTCGCCTTGCCAACACAGGAGGCCTCTTGACAGCCTACCTGGACGGCATGCTGTGCTCTGTAACCCTCCCCGAGCCACTAGCTTCGGAGCTACACACGGTCTCGGGCATTTTATTACAGATTTGGGGTTTCCAAGGGCAAGCCCTGGGCAGAAGCCTGGCAGGCTTAGTGGTGGCACCGCCTCCAGGCCTCCGCGGCATGGGGCCATCAGCAAGGATGGGGAAACGCCGGACGTGGGGCCCCAGCCCACCAGCACCCAGTTCCAATGGAACAACCCCAGGCAGCCTCCGCCCCAGCCTCAGCAGCCCCAGCAGGGGCCCTGAAGGCTTGCGGCCTCAGACCCACCCGTTTGCACAACACTGGGTGCTCGCCACCGTACACACCAGATATGCACTGCAATTCCACTCGGGACCTCCTCCCTTTTGAGGGATCACAGTCACATCCGTGAACGACTCTCTCCAAGTCTTGGCTCTCAGACAAGAAGTAGAAACACTACTTAAATAAGCCATCCGTCTCGTAGAGCACACCTCTCAAAGAGAGATACTTCTTGGTGCCAAAAATGGATGGTGGCCTTCGCCCCATCCTAGACCTGAGACAGGTTCTTGAGGGAGAGGAAGTTCCAGATGGTCACACATCGCCACATCCTCCTGGCCGGCCGACTGGTTTACAACAGTGGACCTGAAGGACGTATATTTTCACGTTCCTATCCGTCCAGCGCTCAGGAAATATCTCCGTTTCGCCTTTCAGGGGAGCATCTTCGAGTTTTCCATGCTGCCATTTGACCTCTCCTTAGCTACCCGCACATTTTCAAAGTGCATGGATGCCATCCTCAGAGTGATGAACTACCTGGACGACTGGTTGATTTGTTCCCAGTCCCAGTCTACTTGGGTCTTCGGCTGGATTCCCTTATGATGCAAGGCAACGTGTCGAACGACAGATTAGCTGCCATTCGCAACTGACTGGCACTGTTTCAACAAGGGTCCACAGTGCAATTGGTGTTGTGCCAAAAATTACTGGGTCTGATGGTCGCAGCTTTGTCAGCCATCCAACTGGGGTTACTTCACCTGCGCCCGCTTCAAGCGTGGCTAAATGCCTTTCGGCTTCACCCCAAGCGTGACAGACACCGTCGGCTGACAGTGTCTTGTCTGTGCTGGAATGTGCCATGCTTGTGGAGGCAAGCTCCTCACCTGAGCGAAGGTGTAAGGATGGGAGTGATTTACAATCATCAAGTGGTGATGACAGACGTATCCAACACTGGTTGGGGGCAGTCTGGGCAGACAGAGGAGTCCGCGGATCCTGGACATCCCTGCACATAAACACGCTAGAGCTGAAAGCGGTTCACCTGACGCTGCAACATTTCCTCCCTGTGCTCCGCAACCAACATGTCCTTGTCCGCATGGGCAACGTGTCAGTAGTTGCATATGTGAACCACCAGGGAGGACTTTGGTGCCTGGGGTTACACTGCGTAGCCTTTTGGCTGCTGATCTGGGCACAGAGGCACTTCCTGTCTCTCCTGTCAAACTTTGTGCATGGCCAGAGGCCATGATCCCTTTAAATCCCCCTCTACATTGAAAGTGTACCTAGCAGCCATATCTGCATGCCATGTCCCCATTGACTCAGTATCCCTGGGCGTTCATATACTGACAACCCGTTTTCTAAAGGGCGCTTGGTGGCTACATCCTCCTAGAAAGGACGTCCTTCACGAATGGAGCCTAGACGTGTTACTGGAGGCTCTCGCTAAGGCCAAGTTTGAGCCCATACATTTCATAGTTGAAATATCTCTCTATGAAGACAGCCTTTCTATTAGCTATCACCTCCGCTAAGGAGGAGGAGACAGATAGGAGATTGAATTCCCTCCAGTTCGGGCATTGAGAGGTTATGTGGATAGAACCAGAGCAGTGCGTCAGTCTGACCAGCTCTTCGTCTGTCACGGTGAAAGGACCCAAGGTCAAGCCCTCTCTAAGCAGCGACTGTCCCATTTGATTATGGACATGGTTTCGACTGTGTATACTAATGCCGGTCTACCCCCACCTGGGAGGGTGGCCGCGCATTCAACCAGAGGTGTGGCTACATCATGGGCCCTCTTCAGAGGTGCCTCGTTGACAGATATATGTACTGCGGCTAGCTGGGCTACTCCACATACATTTACCAGGTTCTACCGACTTAATGTCGTAGATCCCTCTATGCCTTCAGTAGGCACTAGGGTCCTTGAGGTTGCATGCTTACACCACCAACATGTCCCTCATATGCTGTCAGCTTATTCTCCCTCACGACAGCTTTGGTATACTTTCCCAAAAGTATTGTTTTGGCGGTCATCTTTGAGATGAAAGGGTACGATAGGTTTGGGATGTTCCCTGAAAGAGAAGATGACCGCCAACTTTGCGAGGTCGCATCACTCGCATTCGGGGGTTCAATGCAAAAGAGACTAAAGTCTCTGTGCAGTGACTATTTATTAGCTCGGGAGGTGGGACCGAGGACGTCACTCCACGGGGGGGCTTATCAGCAGTTTTGATATAAAATGCTCAGAAAATACTTGACAAGCTGACACATCCCAAAAGTATTGTTTTGGCTGTCATCTTCTCTTTCAGTTACATCTGTAACTTATTGTTTTCAACGTTTCCATTTATTGTAGTGAATTGAAATGAATGCAGGCTCAATGTTAGCCTTGCAGGTTAATCATGTATTTTTGTTGATAATGAAAAGATACAGAAAAGGAGGCAAAGACAAAGTTCACTATCCACGCATTACTACCACTGACCTGGAGAAGCCAATACAAAAATACATTATTGGCATTTTTAAATGCTTTGTCACTAACAGGCTACCATTGTGGTTTATGTCAGCACTGTTTACGGAGCGACTGAGACCAGCATGGAGGCTAACATAACACAACTGAGTATTCCTGACCATCCGAATTAACGCATAGAAGCATACATTATTGTAAAACAGTTTAGATTTTCAATACAAACTGTTTTTAAGTCGATTATCATTTCTTTGTTTCATCAAATCAATAAAAACACCAGCTGCCGAAGCATTTTTGTTTGTTATTTCATAAAGATGTTGACTTGATAAATCTTTGTGTCTCTTGCTTTTTATTTTTGCTTGTAATTCTAGCCACTCTAGTCCACTGTCATGCCTCTGAAAAGATCAAATGTGACGAAAGGAATGTCACTCATTTTTCAAATCTTTAAAAGACCACTCACAATAATGTGTATATTTATTGCAAGTTTAATATGTTGTGTATTGATCATTTATTAATTGAACTGTGCTTCGGCAAAAATAAGTTCCATCGTGCATTGTACAGAACTGCACAGTAAAAGATTATCAACAGCCAATCAGCGTGCAGCATCCAAACATTCGTTTTATAAAGATTCTAGCTGGAGATTCGTAGCTCCGACTGTGCTGGTACCTCATGGGTGTATTGTAACTTCACAGATTATTAATTCACACAAACCAATTTCTAATTTTAAAATAACTCTGCTCTCAGAAACATGCCCACCCATCGCATTCAAACAAATAAAGTTAGGTAAGTGTACGGTTATTCTTAGTATTATAGTGATTTTTTGTATGTGCTATACTATTTATTGTGTGGTCCGCCAAGATAAAAAAAAAAAAAATAAATCAGGTGGTCCGCAGAAAAAAAAAGTTTGAGAACCAAGGTCTAATACACAAAGTGTTACTTCTAAAAGAAAAGTCCCTTAAGCTTGGAACAGCAAACATATGGAAAGCACAGTGTTTCCAATGAAGACATTTGTAAGGAAGGAGATTATTAATTCAAGAAGATAGAATTAAAATGACTGCATTTAACTACATTTAGCACAGTACCAATATTTAAGTTTGATTTTGAATGCTTTCAATTTGTACCATTTGTAGTGCATTACAAATTCATTTGATTTGAATGTATTTATTTTTAAAAGAATCAGAACTGAATCTAAAGTAATATATCCTGCTTGCACATTGTACAGTTACCCCACGCCCCACTAACCATATTCACCCACTATCACTATTTTATATATACATGGCAGGTGTAAAGTATTTATTTTTCAACCATATCAGCTTTTGTAAAGCACTTCAATCCAATTTTAAAGCATTTTATTTTTCAGCAGTACCAGGTAAATTACATCAACCAGAAACCCATATTACCGTACATATTTAGGATTTACACCAAGTTGCTATCTACCACACATAGGCCATCTGAGTGCTTGCCCCACTCCACAGAACTTGAGTCCACTGCAACATCAGGTTTGGTCCCGGCTGTAATTTACTATGGCCTGTTGTATGCATAACCTAGACCTTCTGTCAAGTCATATCTACACGAGAAATGTTGTGTATATGGTGGTAAAGATGGCATGAGAACTCATAACGCCAGCCTATTTCACTCTCATTGGACACATTTGTTTAAAATACGAGAATCAGTCCAGATTCAGATGTTACGCCACTGTGTTTATCCCCAGCCACAACCTGAATGTAAAGGCAGATAAACCTGTTGTATTCACATACAGTTTTAAAACATAATTCACAATCAAATGTCATCCTTTTCATTCAATCAAATTAGTGTATTTCTATACAAGTAGAATAATTGCATAATGTGTAATGTAAATGCAAGTTTTACTTGGTAAACAGCACTCATAAATGCAAGACCTTAGCAACCCCAGCCTAGCTTCTGAAGAGTAAGTGACGCAGTAGTCTTGACACAGCCTGGAAGTGATTCGAACAACTGCCGAAAAGAAGAATTGCAAAACATACACTTCCCTAACAATAAGAGAATACTAGCAACTTTATTTATAAAAGTTGTGATGTGTTATGTTACCCACCAGACCAATATGCATCTATAAGCTGTGAGAGAGTGAAACTATTCAACAACAATAACAGAAAAGCAGAAGGATTTCACACACAAGACATTTTGGCCTTCATGCACATAATCATATATACAAAGTGTGATTTAAACCTTTTAGTTCAACCTTTTCTAAAGAACATTTATTTCAGGTATTAATTGAATTAATTTCAGTAACAAGATACTTACAACAATCAAAATAAAAAAATACATCCCAGTATACAATATTGTTTACATCTAAAGTGGGCTTTAGAACAGTTTATAACAGTTTTCGATAACAATTTTCAATTCATAACAATACCCTGATTTTGACGGTTAACAATAAAAGTGTCACAACTACGGAATCCAAAAGAGGAATTAAAAATCTATACAAACGCCTGCCTATGCATGTGTACAGCATCTGCATGTATTCCATTCCGACTCTCCTCGATGACACAATCTGCTTTCCAGAACATGCTGTATAGAAATAGTGTTCTTATCCTGTGTCCTTGTGCTCTGTGTACGCGTGCGTCTGATGGGATATCTGCATTGATTCTCGGTTTTATGGGTCAACGACAAACCTTTCAAATCCAGCAGCTGTCATCGAGGTGTTCTGCTTCCATGCTAAGATTTTTGAAAACGAAATCTCGTGTGTGGGTTTGCCATGGGTATGGGTTACTATAAGCATTCAAAAATCACTTAAAAATATAAGATTCAAATTTGTCAGCTTTTTAAAGCAAATGTATCTTAGTTTCACAACAACATGAATGCAGACCTTTTAATGCTGAAAGGGATATAAAAGTTCAGCCAATAACTACACATTTTTCTTTCAGTATTTCCAGCATTTCCAGAGTACCCCAGCTGCATAAGGATTTGATGGTTTCAAACCATGCACACTGACTCCTTGAAAATCACACTTTTGTACAAAACCTAGTATGGCGGATGCAGATGATTTAATGATATTTAACTGTTGTTTCTTGGTTCAAGACAGCAAAACCACAAATGGTTGGAGCTTAAACCATTAGCAGACTTGCAGAGGCTTTTAAAAACATCTCACGGTTTTCAGTTGCTGCACTGTGTAGCGTGTATTATAGCAAATATATTTTTAAAATGCTCTCAGTTGTGTTCACTTCTTTTCAATACAATGTCTACTGGCAGAGGTACCACTTTTAACCCAGCTTGCTTCAGTGTGTACAATTTTACCTACACTAATTATAGCATTTTAAGTGGTAGCTGTTTCTCACGATAGCACAGCTCCCCTTCCTCATCTGCAGTATAACAATGCCCCTTTTGTATGAATGAGAGAATAGGAGCATAGAAGCCATGACAGTGATTAAACAAAAATGGGCCCTGATGAATAGGTGACTCAGCAATCAGGGATGTGGTTTACACAGCAAGGTTTCCGCAATGAGGCTGGATTGCGCTCTCTCTAATTAAAGTTTAGGTTCAGTGCAAAATAGTTTGCAGAAGTTCTGATGCTGGCCTGCAAGCCTGGTACCCTCTTTTGATAGTTTACACAACATGTTCAGTGGATAACAGAAGGCAGTGGGGCTGGCGTCTGCTCAGCTACATGAAAACATAAAAACAAGTGTTTTCTTTAGGCTCTTAAAAACATGAATTGTTCCTTGGGAAGCGGTGCTGGAAGGAAAGTCGTGTGTCAGTTGGTACTGAAGAGAGAGTCGCGGGGTGACAGGTCCACAGTGCTGGAGCTCAGTCCCCGGCTGTCTGCCAGTCTCCTTCTCCCGGGACCCTGGAAATTAAAGAAAGAAAGAAGAAAAAAAGGAAAAGTAAATTGCAAGCTGATTTAAAATATATATATATTTTTAAGAAAAGCAGCAATTCATGCAAATCCAAGCAGCTGTTTCACTTAAAATAATAAATAATAAAACATTGACACATATTAAAAGAAGTAACAGTAACCAATAAAAGCAAACAATAAAATAAAAACAATAAAACAAGAAGATAGAGCAAGAAATACAAAAAAATAATATGCATATATCATTTTAAAACATATAAATTAGATTATAAAAATGTGTTTTTAATCTAGTTTTAAAAGCAGCAGCAGTTGGTGCTTCCCTTACAGATCTCAGCAGTTCATTTTCATTCCATAGTTTATAGCTGAATGCTCTACCACTTGTGTGTTTTTTTTTTCTGAATCTTGGGAATAGTAAGTAACCCGTCTAGGAACATATGGGGTTAAAAGATCATTTAAATAAGATGGAGCAAGACAATTTAAAGCCTTATAAGTTAAAAGCAACACCTTAAAATCGATCCTAAACCGGACAGAAAGTCAGTGCAAACATGCCAACACAGGGGTAATGTGTTCTCGTTTCTTAGTTCCTGTTAAAACTCTAACAGCAACATTCTGTACAAGTTGCAGGGGTGATATAACATGACCAAGGACCAGAAAAAAGGGCATTACAGTAATCAATCCTAGAAGATATAAAAGCATGCAACAATCTCTCAGCATCTGGTCTGGAAAGAAAACTTCTCAATTTGGTGATATTTCTTAGATTACATTTTTTTTTTTTTTTTTAGTGACGTTTCTAATGTGTGGCTCTGTGAACAGGAGAGAAGGAATCTGAACTATAAATCTACCTCCCAACCAGGAAGGGCGCTAAGTAAGGTTGGTGGTACACCTTCACAGGGATAGGCCGACTCGATGGTAGGACAGAACCGGAAGTCGGCCATCTTGGTGAAAGGGCGTAGCTGTAAGACGGCTGAACAGCTCTATTTTGATCAGCTGCATTACAAACGGCGATTGGATAGAGCGTGGCAACGTTCTGATCATGGAGAGGGGATTAGCAGTACAAAGGGGACGCAGCTACGCGAGTACGGCCCTTAACGCTGAAATTCTAACAAGCCAGAGCGCTGCATTTGTTATTGTTTTGTACCAGCAGACAGCTACGGATTCGGGAGCTGAAGCTACAGAGCCAACACTACCACCCGGAGCACCTGCACTGCCACAGCACCTCAACCTCTTCCAGGACAGAGAGCACCTGCACTACCACACCCCCTCAACCTGTTCCAGGACTGAGAGCACCTGCACTACCACACCACCTCAACCTGTTCCAGGACTGAGAGCACCTGCACTACCACACCACCTCAACCTGTTCCAGGACTGAGAGCACCTGCACTACCACACCCCCTCAACCTGTTCCAGGACTGAGAGCACCTGCACTACCACACCCCCTCAACCTGTTCCAGGACTGAGAGCACCTGCACTACCACACCCCCTCAACCTGTTCCAGGACTGAGAGCACCTGCACTACCACACCCCCTCAACCTGTTCCAGGACTGAGAGCACCTGCACTACCACACCCCCTCAACCTGTTCCAGGACTGAGAGCACCTGCACTACCACACCCCCTCAACCTGTTCCAGGACTGAGAGCACCTGCACTACCACACCCCCTCAACCTGTTCCAGGACTGAGAGCACCTGCACTACCACACCCCCTCAACCTGTTTCAGGACTGAGAGCACCCGCACTACCACACCCCCTCAACCTGTTCCAGGACTGAGAGCACCCGCACTACCACACCACCTCAACCTGTTCCAGGACTGAGAGCACCTGCACTACCACACCCCCTCAACCTGTTCCAGGACTGAGAGCACCTGCACTACCACACCCCCTCAACCTGTTCCAGGACTGAGAGCACCCGCACTACCACACCCCCTCAACCTGTTCCAGGACTGAGCACCCGCACTACCACACCCCCTCAACCTGTTCCAGGACTGAGAGCACCTGCACTACCACACCCCCTCAACCTGTTCCAGGACTGAGAGCACCTGCACTACCACACCACCTCAACCTGTTCCAGGACTGAGAGCACCTGCACTACCACACCACCGCAACCTGTTCCAGGACTGAGAGCACCCGCACTACCACACCCCCTCAACCTGTTCCAGGACTGAAAGCACTTGCACTTGCACACCTGGGACTGTGATTATTGTTTGGGAACCTTTTTGTTTGGGACTGCAAGCCCACAGTTTAAATCCCTGATACCATTGTTGGTAGATTTAATAAACAGGACTGTTTTGGTAAATACACCTGCTTTGTGGACATTCACTCATTCCCACATTACTAATAAAACAGCTCTGGCTGATTTACAAGCAATATAACTACAGAACCAGGTCCTTGCACCTGCAATGACTGATTGCTATATTTTCTGCATAGTCACCGTGAATCACGTTGTGCTCCAATTTCAACCCTGAGAACAAGTTTTCCAACTGTATTCACTTTGCCTCTGAAACATAATTACATACAATCACGCTATGTTTTGTTATTGAAATACAGTTTCTGAATATACACTAGTTTAACTATTCACTCAGAACATTTTCATATAAAACAACGGAAGCCCTGTAGACATAAATATTGAACATATGCTGTACAGCCATATTGTCACTCTCAGCCAATCAAGTTGCATTCCAGTACATTTTGTTTTTGCCATTAGTAATATGTGTCCTTTGTGCACGAATACCAACTCACAAACATTCTAAAGACAAGGATAACAGCATTAACTCTGTATGGTGTCCTTGTTTTATTAAAACATGATTTATAAGATGTTAAGATATACAGTTCTGTTACGTTTATAAAAGTATGACGACTCTGACACCAGGTAGAGGTCAACAACAACAACTTTATTAACAATTGTAACTCAACAAAGTGACAGTGCTAGTGCAATACATCTCCCTTCTCTTTTTTTTAAATGTCTAAATTCCTAGAATCTCAAGTGTTTACTTTTATACAAATTAGGAACTTGTCTACATTGGGACTAGAGGTTACAAGCACTAAGCCACCGTGGGGATTGATCTTTACCACCATATACTTTACTTCAGGCAAATTAAACTCGGTATCTCGCTGTTTTGTGGCACACTCTACAACCCGGTTTCTCAGAGACGTCGGATTCAGTGGCCAAGAGTTGCATCGCACAGTGAAGAACTTATCTGAAGCAGCAGAGAGGAGCAGCAACTGGCTGTGGTTGAGACGGAAAGATTCTGGCTGGGGATCTCAAGCACAATAGAAAGAAAGAAATGCTGATGTACAGATAAGTAAGCTGGGCTGAGTTGAGTGGGGGACGCCAGAATCACCGTCGAGCCCTCTTGAGGTGTCGTGGGCTAGTCGACGAAACACGGAGGATGGAAGGTGCCCACTTGAAGACCCCAGAGATGTACCCTACTTAGCTCAATCCAGACGGATGTCATGCTGATGCGCTGGGGAGGCCGCACTGTGGTTGATCCCCGGAGCCAGCATCGCAGCCGTTGTGTGTGCTGATGCGCCAGGGAGGCAAAATAAACTGATCCCTGGAGCCAGCATTACACTTCAGCCATTAACACCAGACAGAAGGATATGTACATCATCATATGGAAGGAAACGTAAATGGATGGAGACACATATGGATCACATTAGTTTACTGTAAAGCTACGTCTTAGTTGGTGCTTATCTTGGCGAGAGCCGAGTTCAAATCAGCATGAAGTTTTAACATCTACTCTCGTGTAATGGAAATCATCCTTCCACATGTAGACTGCATGGGAGAATGTGTCTCTGGAAACGGTTGCTTTCTTGAAAGCTGTTGCTGTCTGGTTGTCAGGTGTAAGGTACAGACTCAGTTGAAGATGCTTTCATCTTCAGTGGGCGGTCCCTAAACTGCATGCGACTCTTCAGCTGTCTTCAGAAGGTGCTTGCGATTTCTTCTGTACTGCGCGTTATCAGGTGTTGTGACAATAAAGGATCTCGGTGCCTCATGCTGCCTTGAAACAACTGCTGGTTCCCATACTTTCCCTAGTCTCAACCTTGCACTGTCTTTTACGTG
The DNA here is from genome assembly GCF_902713425.1 of Acipenser ruthenus. NCBI lineage: Eukaryota > Metazoa > Chordata > Actinopteri > Acipenseriformes > Acipenseridae > Acipenser > Acipenser ruthenus. The sequence goes on from NC_081193.1 coordinate 23,759,027, forward strand.
AAGCTTGGGTGGTTCTTTTGCACTATGATCAAAATACTTCTGTATTTTCTGCCTCTTGTTTAGTTGCGGGAAAGCATCTTTGTGCACTTCTGGTTTTAGCAGCGCTTGTGTTGTCGGTAGTTTGGACTTCAGCATTCTGCTCATGAAGAGTTGGGCAGGTGAGTATTTCATTCCTGTTAATGGTGTATGTCTGCACTCTAGCAGGGCTACGCATGGATCATTTCCCTCTTCCTTACAAGCTGTTTGATGGTTTGTTCTGCTCTTTCACTCATCCCACTAGATGCATAAGTTGGGTTGGAGGTTGGTGTTTTAAATCCCCAGTTTTCAGCAAGCTGTCGAGATTCTCTGCTGGCAAAGGGCATGTTGTCGGTGGTGATTTCATCTGGTATTCCCTGCCTGATGAATGCTGACGTTATGTGTTTTATGACTGTTTTGGCTGTTTTGTCTTGCAGCAAACAGATTTCAGGATACTTTGAGTAGTAATCCACTATTATTATGTAGTTGTGTACATTAATTCAAATATATCTTCACCCAGTTTCTGCCATGCTCTTTCAGACACTTCATGTGGAATCAGGGGTTCTTTCTGTTTTTTTCTTCAATATTTGGTGCATGTTGAAGATCCAGACACTGTCTTTTCGATGTCCTCTGACATCCCTGGCCAGTAGATGACTGCTCGTGCTCGGGATTTGCACTTTTCCATTCCCAAGTGGCTGTCATGGATAATATTGAGCATTTCTTTTCTCAACTGTTGGAATGATTAATTTGGGTCCCACGAGCATTAATCTTTGTGCTTCGTGGATTTTATCCCTCATATTCCAGTATTGGCTGACGGTTGCTGGGATACTCTTCTTGGTTGCTGGCCAACCTTCTTTTAACATTTTTCTCAGTGTTTTGTCTTCTGCTGTTGTTTGTTTCAGCTCTGACAATCTTTTCTTTGTTACAGGAAGATTCTTCACTAAGCAGTGTACTGCTACTTCCCATTCTTCACTGTCTGCGTTCTCAATGGCGCCTGGCTTTTCTATGTATTATTATTATTATTATTATTATTATTATTATTATTATTATTATTATTTATTTCTTAGCAGACGCCCTTACCCAGGACGACTTACAGTTGTATACAAAAAATACATTTCAAGAATTACAGTACAATTAAGAGCAAGACACAAAATACAATGACTTCTCCTAATAAGAGCAAATACAAAACACAGTACGATTTGATATCGGGGCAGTTCAAGAGCAGGTGACAGTGTTGATAGTTACATCAGGGTTAGATACGAGTGCATGTGAAATACAAGATACTACAGATTGGGTTAAGTGCAGGATTAAATACAGTAAAATACAGAGCAGATAAGTGCAAGTTAAAGTGCATTAAAGGCAGAGTGCTATATTGTCCAGAAGGGAAGAGTTGAGTTTTACAGGTGTTTTCTGAAGAGGTGTGTCTTGAGGAGGCGCCGGAAGGTGATCAGGGACTGGGCAGTCCTGACATCCGTAGGAAAGTCGTTCCACCACTGCGGGGCGAGGGTGGAGAAGGAGCGGGCTCTGGAGGCAGGGGAGCGTAGCAGAGATACAGCCAGTTTTCTTCTGCAGGTGGAGCGGAGAGGTCGGGTGGGGGTGTAGGGAGAGATGAGGGTCTGGAGGTAGCTGGGTGCAGTCTGGTCTAAGCATCGGTAGGCGAGTACAAAAGTCTTGAACTGGATGCGAGCGGTGATCGGGAGCCAGTGGAGTGAGCAGAGCAGTGGAGTTGCATGGGAGAAGCGAGGCAGAGGGGACACCAGGTGAGCAACGGAGTTCTGGATGAGCTGGAGTGGATGGATGGCAGACGTAGGGAGGCCGACCAGGAGGGAGTTGCAGTAGTCTAGGCGGGAGAGTACCAGGGCCTGGACGAGGAGTTGTGTGGAGTAGTTGGTGAGGAAGGGTCGGATTCGTCGTATGTTGCTCAGGAATAGCCTATGTCGGTGTGACAGAGATCGAATGATTTTTGGTGTTAGATCTCCCTCCCGACCTGTGAGGGTGCTGTGTAAAAGGAACAGAATACCCTTAACTAAATGGCATGACAATTTATTCCTTAGGGTTGGTGGAAGTCAGTCATTTAGGAAGGGGACGGAGCTACGGAACCCAAACTCAATGACCCGGATGGTAAATGGCGTGGCATCTGAGGATTGGAGGAGCGGATGCACTCGTTAACCTAGGGGTCATGAGCGAGGGTATAAATAGGGGTCATAGTGTAAGTGATCTGTTCCTTTTGTAAATGGTTAAAACAATCTAGAAGGAGACCGCTGAAAAAAAGGCTACTAACACTATCCGGAGCTGCAGCCTCAGGCCAGCAACAAACCCGGACACCAGCACTTCCCTGTTTCACAAACGTACTGTCTTTTCACCATGAGCATTAGTTTCATGCACTAAATAAAACTGTGTTTGTGTTCTGTGTGATGTGTGGGTGAGGAAAGAACCTGGACTGTGTTTTATAGTTTCAGGTCAAACCCGAGGATTACAAACGAAGTGTTACACGCCGTTGTATCACTTCCATCATTTATTATTTACAGGTGTTTGCCCTAAGGCTCTAGACATTGTATAATCAATATTATACAATATAATTAAGGAATTCTCCTTAAGCAATTGATCATCATTAATACGGTGTGCCATCAAATTGAGAATTCTGTTTTTCTCAAAGCTGTCTAATAACAAGTAAGTTGGAATGTTTATCGCTGGAGGGTCCACATAACTACCATACTGTAACTGCAAATGTGCTATTCAGTTTCATGGGTTTATGTAAGTAAGGTTCAGTAAAGCACGCACCTGGAAAGAGTCATCGCTAGAGTTATTCAAGTAGTTCAGAGAGGCAGCTCGTTTCATGCTGCTGGAAAGAAAATAAGGTCAGTAAGCAAAAAACTAACAACATGTGATATTCTGTTTAACAGCACAGTGAAAACTTCATTTAAAAACAAAACATATTGGCAGTTTCTAGAACAGACTATGTTGTTTTCGATTGATCTAAAGGCGACTGACCTAAATACTTTTATAACAAATACCTTCCTGGCATTTTGCAGGTTTGTAAATGGCTACTTTATTCAAAAGCTAAAAAATGAAATAAATTGTATTTGATTTCTACTGTACTTTAACAAATACTCTAAAATTGTAAGGGGTACCATATATTCCCCATGGTCTTGCTAGTTTATGCTGCCAAAAAATGTTTACAACAATATATTCTTAACTTAAAATTTAAAAAAATTAAAATTAAAAATAAAAAGTTTCCCCACGGAAGAAATCATAAATGATACACAAATGTTTTCATTGTATTGTATTGTCCCCAGAAAATCATACATATGTGACAGATGACAAGCTTATTAAAGCTGTAGAAAATCAAAGCAGCTCCTCTCCAGTTTGAATACCCACTTTGTGTTTCGTGGTTCTGGAGGTCCGTTCCCTTGCAGTTTCTTCACCAGCATCTCACTGCTCCTCCGGAGAACATCTCGGAGTTTCCCCAGAGACCCGCTTCTGTGCAGCGCCCCACTGCCGTCCTGAACACACAAAAGGGGGCGCATGGTCAGAAAATGATTGCATTACTTTCAATTAACAGTGATTGGTTAAAGCATTACAGGACGACACCCTATGACTTTTGTTGCTGCTTGCTGTGCACTGTGTATTGTTGCAAGTCTTAAACACAATTGCAATCCTTTTTATATTATTGATCAGCTATAACAAAAAATACAAAAAATAATACTAATTACGTTTAGTGCACTCATCAAATAAAAACTCTGATAAATACATTAGATGTAACACCTGTCTGCTTGACTTAGTGTCTTGCACAAACCCGTCACCCTGTATGCTGGACTTGAGGAGTTCCATTCAGCCTTTGATTAGGAGCCACTCATGTGCTTCTACGATAAGCAACATCAGTCACATGTGCCCACCTACATTATATTCGTGCTCAGAGCTTGATGGTGCAGGCTATGCTAGTTTGTGACACCAGCTCCTGATTGATTCGATAAGCTATTAAGACCATAAAGTCTGCTACAGTCTTTGCTAGTAAAGCAACTGTCACATGTCTCACTTTTTACAAAATTGTTATTTAAACACTTTGCCATAATCCTACAGTAGTACATAGGTTACAGCAACTGTAAGTAGCGAGAATGTTCTGTAATGCTTTAACACGTTTTACCATCATGAACTGGTTACTTTCTAAAACATCAAACACCTGTCACATCAACTCTCATACATGGAGGCTTTATCGGCTTGGATATTCTATACCCCAAACCAGAGCCCCCTGGAGCTTCATCTTAATGTCAAATAACTAACCAGTCATATTTATGCAGTACAAAATCAGTGCAACATGTGATTGCAACACTCATGGCCTCTGTATATACAAGCGAAGAATCAGTTCTGTACCCCAGCATCCTTGCTGATGTGATCAGTGTGGACAGATCTACAGTAGTATTAAATTATGAATAAACAACTTTAAACTATCAGAAGGGAACACATCAGGGATGTACTGTTTTTAGGCTGTCTCCATCATACTACAAAATGACAATGGATTTGTTTTTTCCATATCCTTGGTGCAGAAATAGGCAAGTGTTGATTTTAAAAGCTAGCAAACAAGATTATTCAATTCACCCAGAAAATCCTCTATCCCTGCCTGCCATTGCTGAATTCAACCGTAATTTGCTAATTTCAGCAAACGACCTAGCTGATGTAATTTAATCCAAAAAAAAAATACTGTTCCAGATTTGCTCTAGTTAATTAATAATTTCACAAAACAACAAGCAAAATCTAAAAATACATTATTATAATACTGTTATTAGACAGGTAGACGCTTTAACGCTAACCTAATTGTTCTGCTGCCTGTTTCCGATATCCCAGTTATGTCGTCGGGCATTACAATATTTTTCAATAGGCCTACTGGGGCATGGTCATTTTAGAAAAGGTTAATACGTGATATGTTTGAAGTAGACTGGAATTGTGAGTGCTTTGAAGTTGTGAATTATATAAAATGATGAAGTCTAACAAACATACAAGTATTCACTAACATTTTAATATCATTAATAGTATTTATCGTATCTTAACGTTAGTATATGCAGGTGCATATGATTACATAATGCACCTATATACTCACTTTAAGATAGGGTTGCTGTAGCATTCATTTGATGTTCTGGACCCCACACTTAATCATCACTGCCTAGGGCTGGCCCTGCATGTACCCTTGATACCGTTTTCACTGTAAAGCAATACAATTTCAGTTAATATGTTTTAACTATAAAAACTAATGGTCCATTATCATGCAATTAAACTGTTTTTAAACTGTCGACAGCTTCAAATGCAAGTATGAAATGTACACAAAAAGACATGACATTAGATTTCGTTTTACTTAAATGTTTGCATGAACTGCATTGGTGTAATAAAAATGTGTCTTTCTTTTTACACAGGGATCCCTTTATATATTTATCTGACACTGAATTCTGCATATCTGATTAGTAAGAAGGGTTTATACAGCTATGCATTACCTAGAATTTTTGGATTGAGACATAATTTAGATCTTTTATTTAACATCATGTAATCAAAGAAACTACAAAATCATATATGCAAAAGTCTACTGGAACCCATAATAGTAGTACAATATTTCACGTTAGATTTCAAAATGTTACATTTTTTATTTTTTCATTAAGTATATGGAAAACTACAAAACTATGTCATTTAATATATTAACGTAACATTATTCAGCAGGTTTCATTCGACTTTATGAAGCAAAATGTGTTAATTCTATAGGGTGATGCAACACTTTTGCCAAGAGTTGTAGGTTAGTCCTCATTATCAGTCTAACTTTTTCCACTTGTTCCGATCAGTTAAACCAATTATTGGGCTCATCTGTTTGGTACGCTGCAATTGACCCTGAGGGTTTTACCATGTTAAAGGACTTGCTTACGTGCCAGGTACAATACTACTCCTGCTAATATAGTCAGTATTTGAGTATTCCCTGTGATGACTATGTTCTTTGGGCAGTAGTTTGTTTATTGTGTCTTATTGAAAACCTGACAGCTTGTGATCAAATGAAAGAGATTTAAGAAATCCACAGATTCAATGAGCAACTGGTCCTTTTTGTAAATCCACAATAACGAGTTGAACAAGCTGATTCAAGTCTACGCACCAGCTCGTGGAAATGTAGCTGCATGAGTGGTATAAACTGTATTTCACAGCAGTGAGTATGCAGATCTCAGCAGTGTACAGTATATCCAGGGGTTCTTTTTATTTCCTGACAAGGATTTGCTGTTGGAGAGGTTTGTAGCTCCAGCCATCCAGCAGGGGGTACTGTTGTAATGTATAGACCACTGGGGATGCCATCCAATGTAAATATGATCAAACATACAGGAAATGTAACATGATTCCATACTTTTAAGACAATTAAAAAAAAAAGTGAAAGGTTAAGTTTAGTATTTATGTGTATTTCAACATTTATTTAAGTATTTCTGAATCCGCTAGACAAGAACATCATTTCAAAATAAAGCCTATTTTCAAACACAAAATAATCTGCTGTAAATTTTATATTTTAAAAAAAGGCAAACAAAAAAAAACATTCTGATTCTCAGGAGAGGGAATGTTGCTACAGAGGATAACATCAGATGTGGTTTAAAAACTTCACGATTAAAGTGGCTGTGCGTTAGTCATACTTTAACTGAATAAGCACAAGGTCAGTGTGTGTGTGTACATGCCGTCTATTGACGAATAATTCAAAAGAAATAGCCACGGTAGCAACCTCTGTAAAGCAAAGGTATTTTTTCTGTTGATTCCTTTTTATTAGGACTAACTGAAATGCGTATAAAACAACTTTCACAATAAATGAAAGCTGGAGAGTTGATTAAAATGATGAATAGAAATGCAACACGTACAGAAGCAGACTGGACTTGGTGTTGTTCAGTGGGGTGCTGTATTCCAACACAGTTTGTGACTGAGAAAAAAAAAAAAATGCCTGGGTTTAAATGAAGCAATACATCATTGTGAAGATTATACTGTACCTCTAGTGTTATTTAATATTTGTTACCATGAGTATTGTCATTTTCAGTGTTATGGTATTGAATGTGGTATATTAACAGTTTGGCAAGCGCTTTTGAAATCTTAGCTCATATTCATTTACACCTATAATCTACTCAGAATTGAGATTAAAATAAAATGATCTGGTGTCCATGGAGTCACAGGCTGAAATCCTCGAACCAAAAACAGTCCCATCCATCACTTCACCTTTTTAAATTGTTCAGACAACTGTCATGATTGCATGGGTAGAATATGTGATGGGTTATTGTGTGTTTGATTTGTCACATGTAAGTAGCATATCAGATCTTAACACTGAAGTGGGAGGTTCCTCTGACAAAATGGAATTTTCTTGTGCGATGCAGAGCCTTTTAGGCACAGAGCAGAGATAAGCCTCTGCTTCCATCTTAGGGGCTGAGGGAGCGGGTCAGTCTCTAGGCACATCCATACAATTGTTCAACAGATTTCACTTGTGACCTAATTTGAGTTTAATTGAGAACCCAGGGGTTCACAGTCCTGAAGTATGCCGCGGGAGCAGTGACATTCAAATGTATTTTTATATTATATATATATATATATATATATATATATATATATATAATAAAATAAAGTAACAATAAAAAACTAATGAAGAAAAAAAAGAACAATTTTGATTGTTTATTTACAGTGTTACAGGTTTAAAAAGGTTTTTAATTCGTCCATTTTCTTAAGAAGTGCTAATAAGGAGCCACAGTGCCTAATGCAGCTGAACAGGTGGGCCTCAGGTAACAAAGTTTGAGAACCTCTGTCTTAACCCATTAGTACCAAATACATATTTCTTAAAAAAAAAAAAAAAATCAGAACACAAGCTATATTTCTGTAATTTGATGCATTCTAAATCAACATTTCTTTGCAGGAAAAAATGTAAATACTTAATTTTGGCTACAAATGGCTGCGTCCTACTTTGAGGACAGTCAAAGTTAGACATGCCTGTATCAGACCAGTGAAAGTTCACACCAGCTATGAAGCTCAACACATGGAACATTGAGCTTTATCATCACAGTGGGGAGGAAAACACCAAGAAATGTATCATTTCCACACTTCAGATTCTTATTTTATACTGAGGAGTTATAAAAGCATTTGATGGACTCCAACATGGTATCATATAACTACCAAGCATACAAGCAGCTTGGAACATCTTTTAAACATTAAGCCTAAAATAAGCAATTAAAAAAAAAAAAAAAAAAAAAAAAAAAAATTATATATTTAAAAATCCTAAAAATTGCAGACGTATTTGTGAATCCATGATCATTTATCTTATTGGGAATTTTACTGGAACAGTAAATAATAAGAAAAAAACACACCCGTTTTTTCTTCTTCCAGTTATGTAACCCCTACTCCCAAATATTAATAGACAAGTAACGCAATATAAATTACAATGTAATAAGGTCTTATAGACAGCAAGTGTTAGACTACACTGTATTAATAACATAAAATGCTATGGGGTCACATCTGGACCAAAATTGTTTTATTGGTTTATGAATGAACACTTAACAGAATAAAAAGAAGACAAATTGATCCATTCTTGAATTCCTTTAATTAGAGGTAAATTAGTTAATAACATCAATTGCAAATCACCAGATACAATTTAAAGAGAAAGGGCAATTGTGGGTTACAAGGATATTATAACAACAGTATTAACTCCTGCAAACATCAACAGAGAGAAAAGACAGTCACTAAAGAGCATTAGTAAATGATGTAAATGTTAAAGTATTAACCACTGCTTGCACCAAAACGCAAGAGCCTACTCTTACAATTCAGTATGATTATTAATATTATTCATGATAAAACACTGCTTAACCATGTACATTGATTAATTACAGCACAGTGGCCCAGAGTGACAGAAAAAGCAGCTCAACAGATATTGAAAATGGAAATTAAAAAATGATATGAATGTTTGGGTAGCTGGAATAATTTGCTAGAATTCTCAAAACACTTCTTTTACACAATTGTGACCCTTTTATATCCAAACACCAATAATGTGTAAAAAAATGCCAAGGAAATTGTTCCTTTTTTTATTTTGACTAGTATCTTTGGATGCATTTCATAACTCGTTAGGTTTATATTCATAATATACCAAAATAAATATATTAACTCTGCAACAGCAGCATGCCAGAAGAATATGCATGGTTTCATAAATAACGGTTACATCTCCAGCTACCATTCATCAGACCATACTGGAATCTCAGTATATACACAGCTGACAGTACTGCAAGCTTGAACTTAGTAGCATTACTGTGTAGGCTTTACAGACGACACAGTTTCCATTTCTGTTCTGAACAGTAGTTGCAAAGTTCCTGCAGGCAATTTTAAACAGTTTGATCTCAATGTGCAGAAACCTCTCAAACTAAAATGTCATGCTGTAAGAAGTTATATTGGCATAGGATATGTAGGTAGGTCTACCTTTCCACAATGACATGATGCCAAAAGTTGGAAAAAAAAAATCTAAGGAAAAGAATATGGCACAGTTTAAGAATAAATTAATGATGAATATGATTATAAAGTGAAAGATACACACAAAAAAATAAAAAAGACACTAAAACAACCATTTAGTTTACAGTGAACTTGTGCTTGAAAATTGCGTAATGTCACATATGAAATAGTCAAGCCTGTAATGTAGTGGTTGTTGAGAAAACCTGTTACCCAGACTGTTGAAATTGATGTTTTTGACAAACTTAAAAAATCATCATTTTATCACAATTCATCACTTTATCACAGATTGAGACTGTAGGACTGAAGCTGCCTGCTGTAGCACACCTTTAATATTGAGCTGCTTGTTGAGCTGTTGAAGTCATCACTCTGGGCCAGATCAGATAGTTTTGGTATTCATTTACTTATTTATAATTTTAATAACTTGCAATTTCTTCTGCTTTTACCAACATTTTCAGTTCACGCAGATTACAGCTCAAAAGGGTCTCACTGAAATGTTACAAATATGGAAAATGTATGTTACACAAACTGCAACATGCACATTAGAAATGAAATGAATGTACTTTGGCAACATGATTACATGACACAGAGTTAAAATAGGGTCAAACCTGGTTAAAAATCATCAAGGCTTAGCGAACAAGCTTACTCTGTCCCCAAATCAAGACAATCACCGAAAACGGAGTGACCTAAAGATGCCTCCGAAGTGCACAGAAATAACATCATGTCAAGGGACTTTATTTATTTCAAATGACATTTTAAAAGTGAAAACTCAGTACTAACTAATATATATCACCACTGTTCAAAATATCACAATTCATCAAAAATTGTTTGGAAACATTTACATATACTTCATAATTCAGAAAAAATGAAAACAATATTTCCGAAAGCACCGATCATAGGTTTTAGAAGGATGCAAACTTGACTGACATTTTAGTCCACTATAAACACAAAGGGATCGTAGATACATTAAGGGACACTGAAACCGGTAAAAGCACATGTAAAGTGTGCAAATATATTGATAAACACAAAAGTGAAATCACAAATAAAGAAAATATTCAATCTTAAAAAATCCATCATGCAAGGATAGCAACCTTGTATATGGGATATTTTGCATAAAATGTAATAAAATAAAATATGTAGGAGAGACAGGTACATCATTATATAAAAGAATACAGAACCACCTATCAAATATAAGAAAC